>NC_134703.1:56884004-56926504 GCF_043290135.1 Rhipicephalus microplus
AATTGATTGGCATCATGATGGTAGCGTAAAACCAACGTAACACGATGAGAAACAAAGCTACACAATAACCATAGGAAGCGGCACAAGTGAACTAAATCACGTGTCTATAACGAGTTTTTGGTGAATTATAGTGATTTCAATGAAGATAGCGCGAGCCTATCTATGCGTATGTAAGAGGGATTCACTTGATCGTTTAAAGCGATAATATGAACGTAATCTTCGTAGTCACCTAACCTTTCTAGAAACAGCTGCAATCAAAATCACCAGTGCGAAGACACCGTTAGGTTTTCTGAGCGTTGCTTTTTCCACTACTAGAAAGTACTGCGGTGTATTAAAAAATGACTTTGACTATAACGAGTTCCAAGTATGCACTACTCGAACCCGAGTAGCAGCGTG
The DNA here is from genome assembly GCF_043290135.1 of Rhipicephalus microplus. Classification (NCBI taxonomy): domain Eukaryota; kingdom Metazoa; phylum Arthropoda; class Arachnida; order Ixodida; family Ixodidae; genus Rhipicephalus; species Rhipicephalus microplus. Next base: position 56,884,401 of record NC_134703.1, read on the forward strand.
AGAATAAAATTACCTCGGAACTACAAACCTTGCACAACAAAGTCATTTTTCCTAACCAGCTTGTGATCTGGCACAGTACGTTATATGCCTGGACTCAAGTCTTGCTTTCGGCGATATTATCCTTGTATGATGGCCATACATCTTGCTGGAACGAAAAGCCATGAGTGGATTACACTTGTATATCAGGCCAAAAGGTTTTGGTTACGTTTATAAGCTTGATGCAGTATTTATGAACGTACGTTCGTGAATAGTAACCGTACGATCTTTTTCCTTCTTTATTTTTCAAGGTTTTCTCTCTCTCTATCTTTTTGAAGTGCAGAGATAACAAACAAGGCTTGTCTCTAATAAACGTGCCTGCCTTCTTTTCATTTTTTTATTTTACACGAAAATTTGGCAAAAAAAGGTACTCCGAAAGAAGAGGCCGTCTAAAGCACCCGAAAAGAAATATTAACCGGGATAATCTGAAACGTTGACAGAAAATGATTGAACTGAAAGAAAAAAAAATGCCATGTAAAAGAAGCTCAAGTGAATAAAGACTTCTCAGAATTTAGTCTGAAACCTCTACACAAAGCGCATAATAATACGGTAACGGTAGATTAACTGTTAGACGCGGCTTTTCTCAAACATGATAATCGGCTATTTTTTCCCCCGGCAAAGTGCAGTCGGCTCCACTGCGCTTTCTGGTAATTTTTGTAATATTAGGAAAACGTTTTTTTTGTGTAGTCTTCTTTTGCTGGTCGCGTAACTAAGTCACTTTCATTCCATCAAATGGTCAGACTTTGACTAAGCTGTGACTTTATTGTGAATCTTGGCAAGATCGTACTATCCAGAGACTCTACGAGCTAACAAAGGATGAAACACAAGAAAATAATTCCTAACACAAAGTATTGTCCTATGTTTTTGACTACGTGGCTGCTTTTCTATTTATTTATGACCTGCATGGTGGTCTAGTGGCTAAGGCACTCGGCTGCTGACTCGCAGGTCGATCGATCGAATCCCGTCCGCGCAGACCTCATTTTCCATGGAGGCGGAAATACTTGAGTCCAGTGTGCTTAGAGTTAGATGCACGGTAAAGAACACCAGGTGACACTTGAAATAATTGTCAGCCTTCAGCAGAAAAAAAAGAAATTAAACCAAAAATTTTTAAATGTATGCTACTAAGGATGGGGAAATATTTTGAAAACGTTGAATATCGAACAAAGTAGGGTCCTATTTATTTGTTGTTGGAATAAAATAGCGGCTTTTAGTTAAGACGTATACGCTTCGAAAAGGTTAACAAATGTTTCTGAGGTTGAACAGCATTTAAATAAGCAAAACATTGCAGGACGACTACAATAAATCCTGCATTCCCCGGCTTAGTAAAATTAAATATATGATAGCTTACGTAGTACATCACCCTAAATCGACCGGGTAGCCAGTCGATGTAGACTAACATCTGCTAATATCTACTAACATGTAGACTAACATCTATTAACATGTAGACTAACATCTGCACAACGATCATTTGCACACTTGGAATGATCTTTGGAGAAACTGTTTGTTTGTTTCTGATGGTTTGTTTCTGGTTTAGTGCTAATATTACGTACACTACATTACGTACAACATCATTTAACATCAGTAAATATATAATGACCGCTGCGTTCATTCTTCGAATACTGTTAAACAAGTATCGAAGTTGTCAGCGTCACATAAATTCATTCAGGCAACCGGAAGGATACGCTGCTAGTGGTACTGCCAGATATGTCCAATTCTTTCTCCCCCTTCCTCATTCTTGTTAATTTGTTTTATATATTCTGGTTTATCGCATTCTTCTGCACTTTTTCACGTTTTTTCAAAGGAACATTATTATTGTTCCTATCTAATTTCTCTTTCTTTTTTTAGCAAGCGTTGAAAAAAATGATCTATTATGAGGTACAGTGTGGCCAATCCCCCATACGGGTATGAGCCAAGATCTCCTAGGCGACAAGACAAGACAAGACAAGACAAGTTGATTGGGGGCGGGCGTCAGCCATGGCCTAGGCATCGTCTGAGATACCTTGGGCTCGGGCGGCTTCTTCCGATTCACTTTTATTGGTTTCTGTCTGAAAAGTCTGTATTCGTCGTACCTTTAGGCATCAGATTGAGCCAAGGGCCCGAATTCAAGAAAACTCATTTTCACAAAAGCGCTTTTTTATTGGTCAGTCAGCTCCGCCAACCATATGTTAGGCATCGTGTTTGACTGAAATAATTTCTCGTACGAAAATTTCAATAATATCTTAGGTTTTATGGACAAGAACCACGATATGATTTTGAAAGAGGCCGTAATAGTGGACGGCTCCGGAAATTTCGACCACCTGAAGTTTTATAACGTGCACTAGCATCGCACAGTACAGAGACCTCTCCTCCATGGAAATGCGACCACGCCGTGGTGGTGCAGGGGCTAAGGTACTCGGCTGCTGACCCGCAGGTCACATGATCAAATCCTGGCTGCGGCGACTGCATTTCCTATGCAGGCGGAAATGCTGTGGGCCCGTGTGCTCAGATTTGGGTGCACGTTAAAGAACCCCAGTTGGTCGAAATTTCCGGAGCACTCCACTACGGCGTCTCTCATAATCATATGGTGGTTTTGGGACGTAAAACTTCACATATTAATCAATCCTTGGAAATGCGGGTACCGCGGCCGGGATCGAGTTCGCGACCTTTGGATTAGCAATCGAGTACAGTAACCACAACACCAACGCCACGGACGAGGCGAAACATTTTTGTCATATGAAGTTTCTGTAAGTATGGGCCCAAAATTTTATGCGTAGATGCAATCTATGCGTGATAGGTTTAACTGTGATGAAGACAATGTTTCGACGAAGGAACCAAACGTTCACTAGAGCGACATAAATTTTGTTGCGTTATCGTCGATTGCGTATTGTGAGCGGGGAGCGAAACTTATAATCATTGGACATAGTCGCTGAGGTATCGAGTACCGTGAGCGTTTGTTCACGCGTTGGGATGTGCTGCGATATGAACGGCCCATACACGGAGAGAAGGGCTTGTTGGCGAGGAGGCACATGTTAAATTACCTCCCGCACCTGATCAACGTTCGCGTATGCATCCCCTCGGGCTGCATCAATCTCCGCCTACGAGTGATGCTTCCCTGTTGCAGTTTTGTCACTGAATGCGGAGAGCTGACAATGGAGAGCCGAGTTAATTAAGAGCTTATATGGATGCAGAGTTCACGTGGTCACGATGAAAAAATAAACAGGTATTTCATTAGTTTTTCATCGATAATGATTACACAAAGCAAAAAGGGGTTGAAGAAGCAGTTCTCGGTTTCATCAAAATTGAGAACTCTCAAGAAAAAGAGGTAAAAGCTATAAAGTTAGTAAACGTAATAACTGTCATATAAATATGCATTTACTGAAATATAGAAAAAAGCATATGAATCGGTTAGGACTTTGTCATCATTCACAAGACGTTAAGATGTTTAAGTTAGGATTGTGAGGTAACTGGAGAAAGCATGGGCTAAAGTCGGCAAGCACTCGCTAATTTCGGCACACAGCTACGTAACGCTGGTGAATTTCGGCTACTAATTCGGACAAGTTATAGAACGAGGACAAGGAAGGAGTAGGCACAAGCGCAGTCAGTCCTTACAATGGTCGTGGTTCTTTCAGTAGCGCGGAAATAATTTCGGCACGTATTGCTACAAACTATCACCAACTAATGGCCTTCTTGGCTGTTGATGGCAAGTGTTGGTTAATGATGCCCAATTTGTAAACCAGCCGGAAAATAGTTTTCGTTTTCCCACTCTCCGCCACAGCCACTCGCCGAAGAAACTTGCAATGACCTGACATGATGGTCTAGTAGATAAAGCCCTTGGCTGCTGACCCGCAGGTTGCGGGGTCAAATCTCCGCCGTGGTAGCCGTATTTTCGATGGAGGCGAAAATGCTTGAGGCCCGTGTGCTCAGATTTGGAACACGTTAAAGAAACCCAGGTGGTCGAAATTTCCGGAGCCTTCTACTACGGCATCTCTCAAAATCATATCATCGTTTTGGGACGTTAAACTCCAACAAATATTGTTATGAGTATTATTATTGAAGGTGGTTATGACAAATTTCGCTCACAGTTGGTTGTCTAAGCAGACGAATCAAGTGGTATGCGTTGTTATTCATCAAACACAGCTGTTATTTGAAAACGTGAGTTGAACCGGACTATTTCACTGAAGAGTATATGTGCAGGAGCTCCATATCTATCTATCTATCTATCTATCTCTATCTATCTATCTATCTATCTATCTATCTATCTATCTATCTATCTATCTATCTATCTATCTATCTATCTATCTATCTATCTATCTATCTATCTATCTATCTATCTATCTATCTATCTATCTATCTATCTATCTATCTATCTATCTATCTATCTATCTATCTATCTATCTATCTATCTATCTATCTATCTATCTATCTATCTATCTATCTATCTATCTATCTATCTATCTATCTATCTATCTATCTATCTATCTATCTATCTATCTATCTATCTATCTATCTATCTATCTATCTATCTATCTATCTATCTATCTATCTATCTATCTATCTATTCACTTACGTCTGGGTGCTCTCGTGATCGCCCCCTTAACTTGGCGGGAACGACAATTAGCATGGGAGGGTAAGATGGTTTGACGAATATGACGCGCTGATCAAGACACGAATAATGTGACAATCCCGTCCCGTACGTCGTCAAACAATTCCCGCCAAACAGTGGCGCGTACCCGGGCTGGTATGTGCCCCTGCTATACGGGTATGTGTCACGGGTGATTGAATCTACCCAGGAACAACGAGAACGCAAATGGGTAATTATTACGCATGAGCATTGAGAAAAACCTGACACTGGCGGCATGAACCCTACGAATGCAAAGAATAAATGTGAGAGCCCAAGCAGGAATCAAACACCAGCTTTCTGCGTGGCAAGCAAGTATTTTACCACAGAGCCACACCAGGTCTCGGAGCTACTTTTGAAATAGACCATAATGTTCGTGAAACGTCGGTTTCTTGCATTGGTGAATATGCAATTTTATAAACAACACATATAGCGCTTCATATAAGCTTATCACTTCTGGTTTGGCAAATACTCTTGTTCTAGTTGGCATCGTTGCGCAAGTGCGAACAACTGGTTATATAAACATCTGCAACTGTTCAATGTGTGTCTGCGCGTGCAACATTTGTACGTATATTTGGTGTCATTTCATAACGCGTCGCTCAACAAAAAAGTAACACGGTCATCTTCCCTCCGCATGGTTTGGATAACATCGATTCCCGATGTACGTAGGATCTGCCGCATTTTTGTTCCAGGTGCTTCGTCGCGTGATCTTTATAATGCGTTTTATGTGATGATCAATTGAGAACTACACCAATGAGCTGTGCCGTGGTTTCAAGGAATGTGAGAAGCAGTATTAAAAATTGGTAGTGGCATGAATTTAAAGTTTGAGGTCACCGAAAAAAAGAACCAAGGCAATCAGGGACATGAATACTAACCTATATACCTAAACAATACCATTTAAAGCAGTCATATTACACCCGCAAGACATCGTGTTTGAATAAAAATGAACGTAAATATGGAGCAGGATTCACACCAAGTGGAGGGAAGGCCACAAATGAAATTACTCTTGAATATCAATGCGAACCAAAGAACGGCAATAGCGGGAGCCACCATCGCAAACACGATGTCTGACTTTCCGGACCCCACGTGCACCAAGCAAAAGAATCGAATGCATGGACGCAAAACAACGCATCACAGATAAGCTGACTTGTTTTGCTGGTTTCGGTTGGTAACCCGAATCAAACATCGTTCGAAGAAGGGTAAAAAAGAAGCGCGTGAGCGCAAACGGAATGCTATCAAATCAGGCAGCAAGAAATAACGCCCGCCTCTCATTTTACTCCCGACCAGCAGCCGGCGGGAAACGCTTTGGTGCACAAAGCCTGCCGAAGCGTAAGGCCAAACAGCGTCTGGTCGTGGCGTCTCCTTTCGCGGACGGCGTCGCACAAAAGGCAGCCTTAGGGGTTTGAACGATAAAAAATGAACAGAAATAGTGTTCGAATGAGAGAAACGAGAATGGTTCTCGAACATCAAGGGACGAGTCAGAAGCCAAAGCGTGCGCGATGGCTGCCAGAGCGAGCTGCCTTTGGTCTCTGCTGACTCTCACGGAAAGAAGGTAGTGTGTTCGATGCACGACGCCGGCGGGGAGCTCGTTATTTAGAAAAAAAAAGCAAGGGGCTCTTTTGAAGACAGCGTTTTCTTGGAAAGTTCCGACCCGCATATTGTAACGTGAGACGACGTCAGACTTTTGACCGGGAAAACAAAAGTTTTGAAATTTGGCGTTGCTAAAGAGAAAACGTATTTTTGAAGGTATTTTTTTCGAAATTAGTGGTGCTTGAGAACTTGAACATATTCTAATTAGGAGGCACCTTTTTTATGTATATACGCCTGGAAATCTAACAAAACTTTGTCCATCGTTTTAACGCACCGCAGTTGTCATAGTCTGGTTTGGTGTTCAACCAAAGGCGGCACATGCAGCTATTGTTGAACGCTGCGCTGAGGTGAAGTAGATAATACAGAGGCTCAAGTTGACGAAGAAGGTAATGCGGATGCCTTGCTTTTAAGTGAGATTCCGTAGAACGGAGAAAGATCTTGAGGCGAAGGACTACATGTCTACTATTCCAACCATTATGTTCTCTCATGCGCACACTACAATATTAATCTATTTTTTCATTTTCTTTTCCTGCTTTTCTCCTCCTAGGGCCTTTGTGTTCTCAGTTGATTTCTCTTAGTAGCATATGTAAGCGCTTTTAAATACACCCGCGGAATCATCCTCTGTCCTTCATTAAAGATATTTCTCTCTTTCTTTCTGGTTGGAAAAGAAATCTAACGGACATTCCCGAAGACAGTGCCATGAACCACCTGACTTTAACCACTTGTTAGTGACTGGATTTTGTTGGGTGAAGTTTGTTAATAATAATAAAATATAATAATAATAATAATAATAATAATAATAATAATAATAATAATAATAATAATAATAATAATAATAATAATAATAATAATAATAATACAGAGAAAGATTTATCATCACTGCTACATGGAAGTATCTTCGCAAGCAGCGTATCCTGGTTGCCTTGATCATTTCTAGCCTCATTCTTATAGTTTATTGAGTGCATTAATAATGATGCCGCCTAATGAAACGCTGAACGCGTAACCTGGCTTTTCGCAATGTTTATTTGCCCTCGTTGCGCACAATAGTAGCGAATAATTCCTGCTTCGCGTTGTGAACCTCCCTGGATCTCTTCTCGCGCTTTACCAAAGACGCGCCTTGCGCCAAAAAACGTGGATGCCTAGAGTAACCCAGAGCCTCGGTGTAAGATACAAAAACTATTTTACACCGTGGCCTGAGCTCAGACATCCTCAACAATTTTTATTCGTGGCAACCTAGCACAACGCAATTCTTCATTAGCCTGTCCTTTAAGCACGTTAAAATGCAAAAGCTACGTACGCCTCTTTCAACACCACTTCGAAGACTTTTCTTCCACTTGGCTCTTCCACTTTTCTTCAAAGTCTGATAGATGATTTTGAATGTGCGCCACTCGCTATTATAGTACTTGCAATATGTCCATAAACCGACACGGTGGTCTAGTGGTTAGGGTGTCTGACTTTTTACCCGAATGTGGCGGTCAAATACCTGCCGTGGAGGCCGCATATTTATTGAAGGCTAAAATGCTTGAAGCCCATGTGCTGAGATGTAGGTGCACATTAAAGGGACACTAAAGAAAAACCATGAGTTCTTTTAGACTGATAAACTGCACTCTGAGAAGTTTATTGTCATAAGTTTGACTGTATTATGTTCATTATTATGAAGAAAATCAAGGCTGAAGTTTCGTTTTGAAATTTTGTGCCGTAATATTCACGCGTAATGTAAGAAATTCTCCACTGTGTCTTTTGTATTTTCGTAACATTGGCTTGATTAAATTTTTTGAAACTTCGTACGCTAAGTCAAAGGCACCTACCGATGACATTGTATTTCAATTTTATCGATTAGAAAGACGTAAGACCCAGTAGACGCCTTCAAAATTTATGACGTCACAGTGTCTGGTGCGGGAAACTCAATGTAGCGTCTCCACCTGCAGCTTCTATTCGCGCGTTTCACCGCTTACCATGTGTCGTGTCGCAATAATAGTGGTGTTTTCGTGATTGTGAAATTGTACGTTTTTAAAACGTAAAAAAGCGTTTTGGTCTTAAGTGTCCCTTCAGAGAACACCAGATTGTCAAAATTTCCGGAGCCCTCCACTACGGCGTCTCTCATGACCATATGGTGCTTTTGGGATGTCGAACCTGAGATATTATTATTCAGCAATATGTTCATTCGGCGTTTTCCGCCTCGTAAGTGCAGTGGTTAAGGGGCTCGGCTGTGGGGACATTCATTGATGTGCCATAAGTGACCTCCTAGTTTAGAGCCTAAAGGAATATTCAACAAGATAAGTACAGCCGCGGCCACGTCTGTGTACAGCACGCCAGCGGCCAGGTTTGGCTCCGTGGCGCGAAAACTTGAGACAGTTTCGGGCTATTAGGTGGTGTATCAGGAGCATTCGTGTCCAAGTTGTGAGGCTGACCATATCAGAGCCCGATACTGCCTCAAGGTTTCGCCTTACAGAACAAAACCCGGCTGCTTGCGTGCTCTACACAGACGTGGCTGCGGCTGTACGCAACAAACCCTTAAATGCGTAAGAATGTTCACACTGAATAAACGAGAAACCTTTCTGCCCATTCAACCGCTTCTCCATCTCGTAACGCAATCATGGCCGGAAATATGTCAAATACATTAGAAGTGTTTTATGCTCCCGAAGACACTTACCTATCATTCGCTTGGTGTGGATACCAGGGTATTAAAGTTTAACCCTCAATGAATATGCAGATGCTCTTGCAGTATATCATTACGAGACTACGATGCCAAGTGCCCCTCCCCCCCCCCCCCCCTGAATATATTCCTACACAGGTCTGGTCTGGCACAGTCTCCCTTATGCCTCCACTGCAACGAGTAAATCTCTACATAATGTCCTCTTAACATGCTGGTTATTTACGAATAAAAGAAAATGACTGTTAGAAGAGCATCTGCGTAGATTGGTTTTAATTTTATCCCTTTCGGTGGTCTTTTTATTTGGAGCAACTTAGAAGGGCGTTATCCACAGGAACATTTGCGAAGCCGTATGCGATTTTGTAATGAAAAAAACAAACAAACAAATAGAATGATAGGATTTGGCACAATTTCGCTTCATTTCCGACTATATTGGCTTGTTCGGTTTTCTTTTTCCTTTCCTTTATTTATTCTATTTGTAATCAATGTTTTACGAATCTGTTCTTCGTTAAAACATCCCCATCTGAACGCATTCGGTTGGTAAAACAATTTCATTTCAAAGATAAGGTACCATACGTTTCACGGCCGATCCCCCGTGGTTGGTTGCGCCAAGACTTGAGGAACAGCCAACCAACTTTAATGATGCTTTATAGGCCACGTATTGTACATGTAAATACTAGTCCTGATAATATTTTTTTACTTATTTTACTTTTGTTAACTTTTCTTGTCTTGATATGTTTATACAGTGCGACGGTCGTGATGATCGGGTAACCAGCTCTAACGTAACCTGCCTTTCCATATTTTTTTCAGAGATAAATAATAATAAAAAGAACATCCTTAGCAAGCTAGAGTGTACCACTCACGAAAGACAAAAACAAAACACTGAGCACGCTTGGGCTTCGCCTTCAAGACTAGAACACGATAGTGTATTCAGGTCACGTGTGCATCGCCTTCAAACATGGAGCAAAGAGAGGAACGTTTGTGCGCGTCTAAAGGCCATACGAAGCTATCCCAGAGCGCCAACTGGAGGTACAGTTGCTAAGAGCCCACTACGCCACAGTTATTCTTTTTGCTGATTGGACAGGTACCCGCTACTTGTCCATATAAGGTGCCGCGTTTCCTTGCGTAGCTGCCCACTTTGTAATTGGCAGGCAGCTTGAACGAATCCACTTCTTGTGAAATTCACTTGTTAAGGCACCTGGCGTCATTCTAGGAACCAGCCACGCTATATTATACATGCGCTAGGAAGACTCCTTCCACTACGTGTCATTCCATAGCTTTCTTAAAGTGGTTTCAAGCTATGACAGGGCTCGGTAGTAGAACGCCTGCCTGCCGCACAGATGGGATGGGATCGCTCATCACACCAAACTGAAAGTTTTTCTTATTTATTTTATTTTAATCTTTCTAGATTTTGGGGTCACGCATGACATGATGATCCTTCGTTCTCAGCCAGTGATGTCGATGACGACGTCGATACCTGAATTTTCTGCGAAACTAGCTCGTTTAAACCACCATAGCATTAAAAACAAAAATCCAGAGCATGCTTGTTTGTTTGTTTGTTTGTTGCCTGTAAGCACTGGCACATACTCATTCTGGGGGGTTGTCCATGAAAGCTTGTAGTAGCCTATATGTGATACACTGGTAGTTTGTCTATATTTAAAAGAACAAAAAAGAATAAAAGATTATCGTTAAATGTAAAATTAATAAATAAAGACGAATCAATAAAAAAGAGAGCTAATACTGTATCAGAATGCTGAAATTTTGAGTAGATCAGATGCAAGATGTGAACCTTTTTCGCTTGAATCCTTCTCATTGTATTTCGTGTTTCCCATTGATGTTTTATCAATATCTTTAAAACACATCCTTCCAACAAAAAGTTCATTATAACACAAATTTTTCTCTTTATTTTGTTTTCATCTCCTCAAATATAACCTTTATAGTTCAGAAGCGCCTAACGCCTGTTACATTAACGCACCGGACGAGGCGTAGATCGTCCATCATCATTATTGCTTGATTTCTTGAAAACAAGGCTCGTAATGCTATTGATGTGCTACTCAAGGTGTTCTTGTTAACGACGTTTTACGAGCATGTATATGATCTGGCGTGTTTACCTACCATATCTAAAAGAGAGGTCCAAAAAGCAATGAATAAATAAAGAAGGTTGAACAAAAAAGTGTGCGCGTACAGGGTGGAATAACTAATAGATCCCACCGACTACATTGCTACGCGCGTGACGATCAAGTTTCCGACCCGTCGGAATGTTTCGCTTTCGCTTGCCTCAATTTGAATACCGCGTTTGGAAACCAGGATATTTATTTAAAGGTGCGACGATGCGTGCTTCGCCTAATGGGCTTCCAAGGTTTGAAATGCGAGAAACCCGAAAGAAAATGCTCCCATGTCGCACAACGAAAAGGCGTAAGAAGACGTCGTTTGTGAATTTTTTTCGAAAGCGTGCTCTAGTAACCCAACAAACAAAAATAATTACGTTGCCGTGAAGAAAGGAAGGAACGAGTGAATAAATTTAATTATTCTACTCAATTCGGCACTTGTTATTCCAGCATAGTGCATAAATGGAGTACGAATAGCTTGTTGCATTGAGCATAACTTGGGGCAACGTTAACGCTCAGGACAGAGGAAGAAGAACATAATATTGATATGCCAAAATAATTTTTCAGACTGTGCTTCGTGTCAGAGGCTGAGTGTTAGCGTTCGGGAACATCTGCGCATAATTACATACCAAGTCAAAATTAGTTCTTCAGCTATATGCACTTTTGATTGTTTACTGCGACTGCACCTCCGGTATGATTTTGCATGCTACCAGACTTTCATTCATATCATAGAAGAAGAAGACGAAGAGCGTAGTATCGGCGTCTGTTGCTAGCCATGAAACCCGTAAAGTTTTTGAGAAGGAGCCGTCAACGCTTGGGGCACATGAATCGGCCACACCCCACGTAGCGCGGCCAAGATGCGGCGGCCCATTTCGGACGACGAGTCGACCGACTCTGAGCCAGTGGTTAGTGCCGCTGCCTCCATCGCCACTGCGGCCACTCGTGGATCATGCAGCCAGTTCCTAACCAGCCCTGCAAGACGGAGGCCCCGTCGAAGGAGACCCCGAGTAGGTTCACCGTTGCCGGTGCAGCGGCAACGACGTGCCGGAAGTCGGAGGCTCAGCGAGGCGGCGCACAGCTCTCAAGAGTACCTGTCCGCGGTCAGCACAACCGGCGACACGACGACGCCGGACGAGAGTCCTTCTTCGAGAGCGGCAACGATCACAAGTACCATACAGACGACCACAACTACGACGACGTCGATGCTCTACCGGGACACGTCGCCCGGAACATCGGTGGCAGCGCAGGGACCGTCCAGTGAGCTCCAAGATGTGCCCTTCGCGCTGAGTGACGACCTTTCTGACGCCCCGGTCACGCTCAGGCGGCATATGCCCGAGTTCACGCCTCGGCAACGCGACAAGAGGGCGTCCGTACCAGCCGACACCCCGACGAGTCCGCAGATGGCGTTGTTTCAAGGTAAGCGCCGCCGTGAGCGTGACCAAACCGTGCATGTGCCCGCGAAGAGGGTTGACCGAACGAGAGAAGGTGATCTGCCGCTTCTACTTACGATTCAAAAGTCAATTTCTGAGGGAAACCTGCTGTTAGGATTGCCTCAGCAGCGCCACCAAAAGCGCCGCTGGAAACCTAAGGAAAGTGTGCCTTTCGTACTCAGTGGGAAGGTAGCTGACGCTTCCTCCCCAGATCGGACACCTCTTATGGGACATTCGGACGGAGCGGACAAGGAAACGGAGCCGTCACTTGACTCCACTTCTCCAGCCTCATTCATTGTGGACGAGCTGAAAAGCGCCAGGATGGTAGACGATGCATTGGTCACCACTACTGCTATGACTACGCTAAGCCAACCTACTACAAAGTTAGGCACAAGCAGCATGCTATTTGGAACAACCGACACTACAGCGCCATCGGGTGACATTACCGGCTCCAGCAAGGCGTCAGGGCCACCAGTACCGGCAGAGCGGTGCTCAAAGCTGACTGGTAGCTTAGTGCCATTGCCGCGACATCCAGGTCGCCGGGCCACCAGTGAATTGTCCGGAGAAGGCGACGGAAGTGTATCAGGAAGAGAAAGTGCGGGCCCAACTAGCCCAAATAAAGAGCTCTTGGCACACTGGGAAAAAGTGTTTGGAAGAGTAGGACTCGAGACATCGGCTAACAAGAGCGAAGAGGGAGAGCGCCGTGTCCGACAGCAATTACCCAAACCCCGTGAAGCAAGCAGTGCCACCGCGAGAAGAGACGTGGCTGGGCCAGGTGCAAGCACTTCTCGGTCAGCTGACGTTGCAGGACCAGAGTTGAGAGTTGTAGCAGTTGAAAAATCCGAGCAATCTTTGATGATCGAGCTGCATTCTGTGCCACTTAAGTCAGGAACAGGTCACATTTTCAGGGATCTACCACAGGCACAAAAACGAGATAAAAAGGGCCCACGGCGAGAAAGTCTTGGTTTGAAACGAACTGCAGCCGTGGGTAACCTTGTTGAGAGACAAGTTATTGAACGACCCAGGCAAGATACTTCACCCAAGGAGCAACATGAGCATCCTGTTCCTTCGCAGTCACTTCAACGAGATATGGAAAGATTGCAGAGAAGCGGGTACACTGAACTGCAGATGCCCGAGCCTTCAAGTGTCACCACAAGAGACGCGGCGCCCGATTCGACCAGCATCACGACAAGGGATGTGTTGACGAAAGCTAGAGAGACGGCAAAGAAGCAAGAAGCACCTTCAAGCAGGCGGAGCTCAAAGGACAGAAGTAGAAAGCGAGTGCTTCCGATGAGTTCTCATCCTGCGCCTCGTACACCTACGTTTAGGTATTACATGTCGCATTCGTCTCTTTCTTCGGACAAGCGGACCCCGCACTCTTCGTCGCCAAATGTGTCGACTCACGGAAAAGAGTACTACAAGGGCTACTTGCACGCTGGAAAGGTTCTTCCATCCCCTGGAGGAGTGTCCGATGCGAAATCACTTCCATCATCATTTCCCATCTTGGAGGAGAGGGATGCTCAGAAACAGCTTGCAGAAGACGGGAATAACGTACCTCCGGTGGAGCACCACGCTGCTCCCGTACCTAAAGATCGCAAAATTTCGGCACCTAAGGAAGTTGTGAAAAAGGCAGCAGGACCTGTCAAAAAGCCTTCAATGAAGGATGTCGATATCGCGTCGCCCCCGAGACCTTTGCAACCTAAGGAGCCCGAACAAATGCTTCCGAAACCGGCATCCGAAACTGCAGTCGCCGAAAAAAAGGAGGCGATTCCGAAACACTTGGAATCTAAGGAGTCCAATCAAAGGTTTCCAAAACCGATATCTGGAACTGCAAACGACGAAAAAAGGAAGGTGATTCCGGAACCATTGCAACCTAAGGAGTCGGAAGAAAGGCTCCCAAAAGCGTTATCTGAAACTGCAATTGGTGAAAAAAGGGAAGCTATTCCGGAACCTTTGCAACCTAAGGAGTCCAAAGAAAGGCTTGCAAAACCAGCATCTGAAAGTGCGATCGACAAAACAAGGGAGGCGAGTGCCGTACCGAAACTCAAAACTGGCTCTCTTGCTTTGCCTGCAGGGCCTTCTCTGCCTGGAGAAGTGGATCAGAGGCCTGTCCAAGATATTCTAGATGATGGCGGTGCTTCCAAGTTGGCCAAACCTCGGAAAGCAGGTGATATGCTGGAAGATAAAAGGCCCTCAGCGGTGCTTCGTCCTGATCCTTATGCCCTGAAAGAATTACCTTCAAAAGGCGATCTTGAGAGGCTGGAAGTAGATTCTTTGGGTCCCGATGATGAAGATTTCAAAGCTAAGAAAGGTCGCCAGCATCCAGATGGGGAAGATTTCAGTGTACTCTCTGTAGAATTTCCTCCTCAAGGTTCCTTTGGAGAAAGTATTGCCGAAATGGCGCCAGAGGAGGTGGTAAAGCCTGGAGAACCGAAGGAAGGCATCAATAAAACGGGAGCTCCGGCCGTAGTTTCCGGATTCAGCATCGAAAAGAAGGAAATCGTTGCGAGAATGGACACTTCTCCCCAAGAGGCAGCGTCAACAGACAGGCCCCTCGTCGAAAAAGAAAGCGCAGTTTCAGCGTTAGCAGGCAGGACCCGGAAGTCTACCGAATATTCGGACAAGTCCAAATCATCAGGCTCAAGAGCAGATCTGCCAATTCTGGAGGTAAAGGTGGCAGACAGTCTTAGTTCACCCGAACATGAACAAGGCGCCCCAGTGGGTATGTCAAAAGAAAGCGCAGTCTTACCCAAGAGCGAAAGAGCCGAGAGCACCATCTTGGCTAAGGCTTCAGATTTGGAAGCTGGGGCAAACGAACACCTGGAAGCAGAGGAAGCTCCTGTCATGCTCAAGGGTGACGGGGTAACAAAGTACACTAGCAGCGTGGCCGAGCAATCAAGAGCCAAGACTGGCTCGTTAGCGAGTGCGAAGGAGGACAAAATACCGAGCAGTGAGCAGCACTCGAAGAGCGAAGCAGCGCCCGAGTCCGAGACCCACCCTCCCGAAGAGGAAGCTGGCGAAAAAACGCACGATGAGGAGCCTGAAGAAAAAGCCGAAGAGAAATCCGAAGAGCCCTATGAAACCAAAGAAAAAGAGGAAGGTGACGAAGAAAGCGAGAAAGGAGCCACTGAAGGGGGTGAAACTTTAGCGAAGGAAGAAAGCGATAAGTCACAGGCAGAAGAAGGAATGGCGATGGAAGAATTGCATCCGCCCGTAGCTCCACCATCGAAATCAAAAACGGGGCCAGACGTCCAAGTCAAGTTGGCATTCGTCAAGCCTAAGGGAGATGAGGCCTACTACATTGCGATGGTGCGAATTAGAACGATCCCCTTGTTGTTGCTCTTTGGTAACATACTGGTCCTGATAATATTTCTCGTCATGTCTTACTTGGACCTCTTCGTGTACTTTTATGTCGGACCCGTTGTTCCACCTGTCATCGTTATTCCCAACACCACCAAGAAGGGACTCGGACACGTCTGCCGCACTATTAGGTGTGGAATAGGCGGAACGACGTTATTCTACGCTATAAATCACAATGTGGAGCCGTGCGATAGCATGTTCCAGTACGTTTGCGAACGTTGGATTCACGAACCTAGCGAGAAGTACCGGAAGGTCGCTCTCGGTGCAGAAAAGCAGGTCATGGATGACATGTACTCCGAAATGCGCCGACTTGTGGAGAGCTATCATCCGTACGCCCAGTCTGGATACGCTCTGGGCAAACTAGCTATGATCTTCAAAGGCTGCGAAGACTTCCGCAAAAGAGACCAAAATGGAGTGGGCCCATTGAACAAACTTCGGCAGAAATACGCTCTGAGTGACTGGCCATACGATGGTCGTTTCAGTGGTAAACCGGAAGAACTCATGGCAGAGTACATTCGAGATACCGGCTCAGGAGTGTTCGTATCAGTACGCATGATTCCCGACCCTGATGATCCACAATTTCACGCCAGAAAGTTGATTGTACTCGAATGCTCGACGTTCGTCCTGCCGACAGATATGTTATTAACGTACAGAACGGCACAGAAGGAAGTCATCAAGGCCTACAAGATATACATTTCAAGCATCGTAGAGGACTTTCAACGCGGACCTTCCGAAAAGATGGTCAGCAATATATTTGCCTTCGAGGTGAACTTGGCTCATCGGTGCGACGTTCAGTGCCGTAGGAAGCGACTGAAAAAGATTAAGGTCAGCGAAATAAGTCAATACACCGACAAAGACAGCGGAATAAATTGGGTCAAGGTGCTGAAGATCATCATGACTGGCGTGAAATATGAAATAACCGGAGACACCATGATACTTGTGCGTTCCGTGTCTTATTTTAAGAAGTTGGGCCTACTCTTTCGAGACGGCACAACCAAGACTCGAGCCATGAACTACCTCGGCTGGCGCTTCATGCAGAAATTCGCGCGCTACACGACCTTTAAGTACAGAAATAGTTACAAAACATTCCAAGAGATTGTGTTGGGCCAGCCGCCCATGGAAGACTGGATGCGTTGCCTCATGGACACAGCGGAGGCAATGCCCCTTGCCATGGGTAGGGTGTACGCTGAGCTCATGGGCTACGAGGCCGCAGATTACAGGGCTGTTGGAATGATGACAACACTTCAGGAGAGTCTGCGCCACATGCTCACCGAGTTCAAGTGGGTGCAAAGTGATGCAAAGGAAAAGGTATTCGCAATTTTGTCCAAATCTAGCATGACTGTGGGATACCCTGCCTGGCTGATGAACGACACCAGACTTAACGCGTACTACGAGACGGTTCCTCCTAGTGGCTCCTACGTGGAAGCCGTCGCCAAGGCCCTGGGAGCCAATTACATGAACCAGCTGAAAATTTCAGCTGCCACTACGGAGGTCTTCGGCAAAATGTCCACCTTCATATTTCCTTCGAGACTCGTGGAACTTCACCAGAAGTCTGGGCCGCCCCGTGAGAGTCTGCTGTACGACATTCGAAGCAACCACTTTGCAATCCCCTCGGGGGTCATGAATCCACCGTACTACGTGAGTGACACCACGTGGTCCATGAACTTTGGCGGCCTCGGAGTGCTGGTCGCCAAGGACTTGGTGAACGAGTTCTTCCACGCTGTAGACGCTGGCTGGATGGGCGAGGCCGAACGTCTCGAGTTCAAGAAAAGCGGCGACTGCGTGCTGACCGCCATCGGCAAGAGCAGCCGCACCGGTTCGGCGGACGAGGCCGTCATGAAGTGCGGGGGTCTCGTGAGCGACCTCATGGCTCTGCGGCTGTCGTACACAGCTTACCACACCTACGCGGACGCTCGGGATGAGACCACGCTGCCTGGTCTCGAGGACAAGAGTCCCGACCAAGTGTTCTTCGTGGCCGCCTTTCGGACGTTGTGCACGCAGCTTCGGGAACGCTACTACGTGCCCGTGGTGCGCGGAAAACAGAAAGTGCCCGAACTCGCGTACCTGGACGCTTTAATGCGAAGCATGAATGAGTTCACGGACGCCTTCAACTGTCCCGATGGCAAGTACCGTCAAAACGTAGTCAGGGAGTGCCTCACGGGCGAGAAATCAGATGCTGTGAGCGGGAGATTCAAGTCTCGCAAGCGCGCGCTGTGGAACCCACCCAACGCATCTATGACATCGACGCAGACGCCCACGGATACGACGCCATGGAGGACAGTGTACAAACGTCGTTACAACCGCACAGTTCTTAAGCGTCCGTTGGATAGAACTGGTGATGCAGAGCTTGTTAGAAACAAGTTTTAAATATTATTAACTATATGTTTTTTTGTTAGTACTCGGCCACTACTGCCAGCAACTTGTGACTGTACCGCAGTCTCTTTTCCATGCGTTCACATACATTGTGTACATATTAGCGTTCATAGCATCTCCCTTGAACAAGACTCATAGTTTAGTCAGTCAGCATATGCGAATTTTATTAAATGTGTACAAAGTGAATTTAGGACAAACTGACAAGTATGAGCATTTTATTATTTTAATGTTTTTTACTATGCATAGACAAAAATGTTTTTCTAGTTTCTTTGACGCCTTATTACGTAAAACGCTTGCATGCTAGCCATGAGAGGCTGGTAAAAAGTGGGATATGAAGAAAGAAGTCACAATATTTCTAGGTGAGGAGTTAAGAAGTAGACGAGTTGTGTAACCACTAATGTTTTTGGGTGGGTTTGTATTTGGTTCTGTATATAAACACACGCAAAGTTGAAAACCTTGAGCATTTTGAAACCCCTTACCTATCCCCAGCTAAGTCAGTGGCTGGTTTCTGGCTAATGCACGCATTTGCAAGAAATAACCCCCCAGCGGAAAAAAAAACGTATTCGCATCCAGAATGAGTGCAGTTCATTTCGAAACATGTTAAACGTACCAAACGTCTTTACTATTATTAAAATGTGGAACGAGTAAAACAAGTCAAAAAGTGATTTGAAGCTTAGCCTCGATGACAGCACGAACCTCGCCTTTTCTTTTGTTTATCGTCACGTTATGGAGTGAACGATGCAGTGAATGCCAAGAAGTTTCTGTCATCGATAGCTGTTGTTATTGCACATTTACTTATCTGCCTTTATTATTTGCAATATGAGGGAAAAAAACATTCCTTCAAAAAATTGCGTTCTTATCACAAGATAGGTGGATACCGAAGAAATAAACCCAAGCTGGATGTATACCTTCTCATGTTTGAGTCTCCACTGACGGCCGTCCCGCGCAGGCCATGCCGTTTGAGGCTCGACTCTCACGTTTGATTGGTGCCGCCCACAGCTGGTCCTGGCCGGCTTTGCGTCAATTAGGTTGACCACGGCTCTCGGATGGAACCTAATAGACTCCCAGGGCCGCCTGTACCGACGGCCCGCCACAAATAGCGCGAATGCTCTGCCCGTTACTCGGCACATAGTAGCGTGGTGGTTCATTAGGAACGTCCTGTAGGGGATACCATCGTCGGCTAGCCGCTGCTGTCAAAGATGAAGCGGTGTGAGCAACTGAAAAACGCAGTGAGCCCGGAGAACTGTCCTTCTTCGCTCTCCTTTGCTCTCTTCAGGCGCCTCATCTTGTTCACTGTCGAGACCTGTGGTTACACGGGGTCATTTATATTGGCACCGGTGCTTTTCTTTTGTTTTTGCTGATTTGCGGTCATTAGGGAAAGGCGCCAGCGGCGCCTTTGTTTGTCACGGTCATAAGATATCGTTTGAAGTCACATCGCGGTAGCGGTGCAACACTTGATTCTTTTCAGTGGCACTACATTTAGATTTGCTCCAACACTTGCACAATGGCTTCGGTGGTTGAGTCAAGAAGGCGCCATAAGGTTCACTGAAGCTGAATCAAAGGCTATGTCGAAGCACCAAAGCAGTGATTGCAGTGATACTATTGGAATGATGCCAACTTCTAGAAGCTAGTTAGAAGACTGCCTAGGATGTGGTAGAATTTTTCGACACTGCAGGATTATCACTACAGTGACACTTTGCACGATGTGCTAAAAAAGTTTATTACCAGAAAAAGTCAGCTAATTGAACGAATTTCTGAAATGGAACATCATTTATACTCTCAGTTATTTCGCTATAGTAAGCAATTTTTAAAATACCTTGTGAGCGCTGTCTGCTACCGCATGCAAATTTTAGACTTTGTTTTGTTAGCGTCTTTACTAAACTATTACAGTTACTAAGTTCATAAAGATGTCCAGTCTGTGAAAGACAATTTGCTTTATTTTGTGTAATTGTGAGTTATATACTATTTTTCTCTTTCTTCCGGTTCTAAGTTTGCGGTTTCAAATGTCTATTGGTGATTGAACATTCATTGTGTGCCTACTTTAAAGAGAAAGCTGTCTGGACAGTGAATGCATTCAGACAGCATTTTTTATTAGGCAGATTATGTAACAAGATACGTAGAGTATTTAAATGTTCCAAAAATTTTATACCGAGGCTGGCCAAAATTTTAAGATTTCCTTCAAGCCTACCCCGAGCATAACTTGAAGATATTGCCAGCGAAACATGGAAGTACAGGCAGACGCAAATAAACTTCGGCGCAGCGAAAAAATGACGCATCAAACAAAAAAGAGTCAGTTTTACCTCCGCATTTATTACATTATATTATGTATAGCTCTGCTGTGCTTCCTTTCTGTTTATTTCTACCTCTTTTCTTTCTCTGTATTTGTGTCTCTATATGTCATGCCCTTATGTTTGTCTTTTTAAATCTCCTTGTCTTTTTTTCTTTCTTTCTCTCTCCTTTTTGTCTATCTCTTTACCTTTTTATATGCGAAGCATTTCTTAGCAAACTTCGGCGTCTTTGAGCAAACCTATCTATCTAGCTGCCTGCGACTTTTAGCTCTCCTGGCCGTTTCGATAATGGTATGAATAATAAACTTGGTATGGCGAAACATGACTGTATGAAGAACATATTTGACTAGTCATAACATGAAATTCATGACATATGTCATGAATGTCATGATTTACATTTCGTGGCCTTGCAGAACTCTTGAGGTGGTTTCATTCATATGACATGTTGCAAACTGGTATGGCATGGCATGAAGGCATGGCGAACACAAGTGACAAACCCTAACATAAAAATCATGACGTGCGTGTCATGTAACAACATGACTACATGCCATGCTCATGATGCGCTGGTGGCCGTTTTGCTAGCTTCACTTATACGAAATTTCGTGTTGCGGGGCGTAAATTAATGACGAAGGTATGATACTAGTGCAAACATAATAAACACGAGATCCGTGTCTTGTAACAACATGACTACATGCTACGCTTACGATGCGCTCGCGGCCGTTTCGCTAGCTTCACATGTACCAAACTCGGTATTACGTGACTCGAACGGCCCACGTAGGTAAATGACACATCTAAACATGATAATCACGACATGCGTGTCATGTAACAACATGACTGCATACCACACTCATGATTTGCTCTTGGCCATATCGCTAGCTTCACATATGCAAAATTTGGTATTACGTGACGCCAGTGGATGACGAAGGAATGTGACTGGTGTAAACATAATCATGAGAGACCTGTCATGTGAGAACATGACTACATGCCACAGTCAAGGCACCAATACATTTCAACGTGACGTGGTGCGCGTGCTTACCGGCGTTCATTTCGTCGCGTGACGCCGGCGTTGGCACGCCAGGCGCCGTCCTGCCATATACTCGCAGGCACGCGCCGCGCTGCGTTGCTTTGACGCATGCGCGTTTCAGCGCGTCCGCCGTCTGTTTGTCACGAAAAGAGGGCATGTCGCTTTTCGCGCCGATTACCATCGGGCCGCACCGATGGACGCTGGTTGCGCCTGGCATCAGACTATAGAGTGCTCGCGTTTTGCTAACGTTGCGTCGCTGTGCCCAGCGTGCGCGCGCGTCAACTCTATATCGGAGTATATTCGGCCCTTCATGATGTGCTGGCGGCCGTTTTGCTAGCTCCACATACACCAAGTTTGTTGTTACGTGACGTCAATGGATGGCGATGGTAAACGATACATCCGAACATGATAATGATGACATGGAAGTCATGTACGGCATCATTTACCTCCACCTCGTAACGTTGCGCTGTTTTTAAAGTAACATATCAGCATTTCTAATTCGTGCTTCGCATATCATTGATCCCCACTGTACGTGGGATCTGCCAATTTTTTTTCATTATCTTGCTGGCGGCAACGCACTCGTGTAGTTCCCGTAAATGCTTGTAGTGCTGCAGGCCTGAAGAGCTGATTAGTTACGACGCTCATCTTTGTTTGGACTATGGTTACGCTGGTTTGAGCTCTTTCGGTCAAGAGTTATTATTTTGGTTTACTTAGTTTTGCTCTGCCTCTCAACTCCTGGTCTCCTCCTCCATTACTCCGTAGTCATTCTCTCACCCATTCAAGTTATGGCATCCCACACCGAACAAATTGGTGTGCGTGTTTTGGTAGCGAAGCAGAACATGAAGTAGAGACCGAAGAGAATGCCTGCTGGGCAAAGTTACTTCGGTGCGTGTACTAAGCTTTAAGGAAAAAAAAAACAGTTCACGACGGTTATATGTCTGATCAGATTGCTTGGTAACAACTTTAGTCCTCAAGTCCCGCTGAGCTTTCGCCTAGTACTGGTCCTTAGGTCTCCCACGTGGGGACGTCAAGGCCTTGAGACTTTGCCGCCTCACGGGCCTGCTGAACGGCCTAAAGTTGGTCGCCAAGGCTGGGGCTGCGCAAGGAAGCGGCCCACCGCTGCGGAAGGGTCCCGAAGTTGATACCTCACGGGTTTTTGGTACAGCCCTAGTGCATGTGGGTCAGTGTGGTGACGTCAGTGTGGCAGACCTTGCATACAGTTTAATTGCGAAGCATTCTTTTGCATATACTGCAAGAACTTTTGGCGTCTATCTATCTATCTATCTATCTATCTATCTATCTATCTATCTATCTATCTATCTATCTATCTATCTATCTATCTATCTATCTATCTATCTATCTATCTATCTATCTATCTATCTATCTATCTATCTATCTATCTATCTATCTATCTATCTATCTATCTATCTATCTATCTATCTATCTATCTATCTATCTATCTATCTATCTATCTATCTATCTATCTATCTATCTATCTTTCTATCTATCTATCTATCTATCTATCTATCTATCTATCTATCTATCTATCTATCTATCTATCTGCTTGCGTCGTGGTGTTCTCGTGATTAACCCTTTAACTTGGTGTGAAAAAAAATTAGTAGGGAGGCTAATATAGTTTGATGAATATGACGCGCTGGTCAAGACATAAATGATGTCAAAATCCCGTCGCGTACGTCGTCAAAAGCTATCCGCCAGACAGTGGCGCATACCCGCGGGCGGGTATGTGCCACAGGTGATGGACAACGATTATCTGCCCAGGAAGGACGAGAACACGCATGGGCCATTTTAACGTTTGAGCGTTAAGAAAAACCTGACATCAGTATCGTTGACCCGACGAATACAAATAATAAATGTCAGGGTTCCAGCAGGAATTGAACTCCAGCATTCTGCACGCCAATCAAGTGTTCTACCACAGAGCCGCACCAGGTCTCGGAACTATACTTTTGAAATACACCCTATGTTCGTGAAACGTCAGTTGTGGCTGCAGTGCTGACTATACAGTTTCATAAATATTACGTATAAAAACTCCTGCGATTCAGCCATCACGTTCGGTTAACGTCAATTGTAGTTAGGTGCCATGCGCTGAAATTGATTTATGGAGCATTGTCCAGGGCTACCATCCTCGCGAGCACCAGCGCTTCATGTCAGCTTATCGCTTCTGGTGTTGCTAATACTCATGTTCTTGTTGGCGTCGTTGCGCAAGTGCAAGAAACTGGTTACATAAACATCTGCGATTGTCCAGCATACGTCTGTGCGTGCAACATTTGTACATATATTTAGCGTCGCTTCATAACGTGTCGCTCATTGCGAAGCGACGGGCAGGTGCCGCCACTGTGTCGTCTTAGCAAAGCGTTGGAATCCTTGCCTGTTTGAGCATTGCGTTGCACATTCAGTGCAGCGTGATAAACGCTACGGTCGTTAGAATTACTTTTGTGTGCTTCAAACAAACATACAAACATACAAGACAAACATACAAAATATCGACGTGTTATTATGATGCCCCAGATATGCGCAATAATTGTTTTTTAATTGGCAATCATACAAGTGTCAACGCTGAAACTTGAGCATTATTGGTGGGCGCTGCGAATTGGGTTGGCCGTTTGCGGTATCGCTTGCTGCCGTTTGGGGTATCTTTACGGCGAACAAGCAGACAATTGTACAGACAGAGAGACAGAGGGACAGACAGACGAAAAGTTTTGTGTCGAAGTACACAAGAAAGAATCGTCTTCAAAAATTACAACGTGGTCACTTTCTCTCCGCACGCTTCGCATAACATCGATTCCCAAAGTACGTGGGATCGACCGAATATTTTTAGGTACGTATTCGGTTGCAGTCCATTACACAGCGTGGGGATTGGAGTAAGGGCACGTCTGCAGTTGCCCGAGGGCCATGAACCACCTGCGTCCTGTTGAATTTGTCACAGGGTGAAGTTAAAGTTCAGTGGGCCAGGTAGAAGGCTTTCGTAATTTCATTGTAGCTTGTCAAGTGGTCTTCGGTGTTGCCCCATAATAGATGGTCGTCGGCGCAGTTGGCGAGCTCGCGCGCTTTGGAGTTTGCCGTCTCGTCTTGGATACCTTTCCCATGTGATCCGGGAACCACGAGATTCCGGTTCTCGTTCTAATCTAGCACGCTCCTCGAGCTCCGAGCGGCGCGTGAGGAGCAGCGCTGTGACTAAGAAGTGATGGTGATCATTATTGATTTTGAAGGTGACGCTACACATCCTTTGGCGAAGTTTCTGACCGCTTGTATTGTATCGCAGAGGACCGTAATGCATGTTGGATCCGTGAGCGCGAGCGCTACTTTCTCCGCATCTTGTGCGTGCCCAGGACTAAAAAAATTTCACCGAGCCTAATCAGCCCCCATGTTGTGTGGGACTAGTGCCCTTCTACACGAGTCTATTGCGCTACCGTGTTAGCTGTGAGCATTTTTACGAGTGCGTACCGGCAGCCAATACTTCAAACTGAGCTATAAGCGGTCACTAAGCGCAGCAAGAAGTCGCGCTTGTATCCATGGCAGAGAAAGTGTTTAGAGAGAGCTGACCATCTCAATTATCGCTGAAGTGGCAAACAATAATTTATTATATGAGCATGCACCGGTATGATCGTCCCGGCGAGAGAAGGCATAAATCTTACTTGTGGCAAACTGGGCAATTTTCTTAGACGAAGGCCTGCCCTCGCATGTGTAATTTTATTTACTTAATTTAATATTACGCATGCGACCTTGTTTCGAAGAAAAAAAAAGTGAAGGTAGCTGTTTTGGAGAACCGCGTAAAAAGGGCTCGCAAACAACTATAACCTAATTTCATTTTTTAAAACCCACTGTGATTGTACCGTAAAACTGTGTCAAGGCCTTGCGGTTGATGAAATAAGGGCTTGAGAAACAGAATTTCGAGACTCAGTTTGTACTCAAACGTACATTCGTAACGTTTTTCACTGCACATAAAATGCCACAATCACTCGTTATCTTGGCCCCGCCGCGGTGGTCTAGTAGCTACGGTACTCGGCTGCTGACCCGCAGGTCGCGGGATCGAATCCCGGCGTGGTGGCTGCACTGCATGCCCGTGGGCTCAAATTCGGGTGACATTTAAAGAACCCTAGGTGGTCAAAATTTCTGGAGCCCTCCACTACGGCGTTTTTCATAACCATATGGTGGTTTTGGGATGTTAAGCCCCACATGCCACTCGTTAACATGACCATAAAAGAATCTTTGAACACGTGTCTTGACACTGAACGCTAGGGTTTTTCTGCCGAAAACATGTTTCGTATTAGAAGACACGTAGCGGCGCATGATTCCGCTATAATTTTTGGCTTTTTAGCATATGCCTAAACGCATGGCTGCTGTTGAATTTCGTACCCAATAGCCCCAATCGCAATGTGGTCTTCAGGTTTGGGCGTCGAACCCACGTGTGCTCGTTTAGCCATATAGTTTTTTTTTAAATACGCGTGACAAGAAACTCGCTGTAGAATGCGATGTGCTATTTCGACGTCACATGCCGTTTCAATATCCTTCGACGTCACATATTAAACGCTGATTGGTGAGACTAGGTTTTCTACAAAATGAAAATGAGCACTATATTCTGAACCATTAAAAAAAAGAAAACACCATAAAAAGTGATATGGTTTCTGAAGCATACTTCTAAGCAACTTGAAGGCAGTAAATATAATCTCTTTTACCTTCTCAGTCGATAGCATTAATGAACCACACGCCTTCTCACCCGAAGTTTTTCTCCACGCAACGTGGTCTTACGCTGCCTCCGGTATGAGATACATTGGAAGCTTTTTGCACGAGGTGTTTTGCAGTGTCTGCACATACCGACTCCTCCTTTGACCATGAGGCGAGGTCATGCGATGACGTCATCACGTAACGTCACAGCAACGTCACATATTTGGCGACGTGTCACGACACAACGGGGTCACACGGGGACGTAATGACGTGTTGATTATTTGCATCACTAGCGTTGATGCCGATGGTCACGTTGCACATTTGAAGAGGCGCCTAAGGCTTTCCACCTTAAAGACAAGTAACAAAAATAAGCAACTTTAACCGAACCGGTTGGGAACAAGTAAAACAAATGAAAAAATAGAGACACGAATTGATGGAAGGGCCCCATAAAACACCACCCTACCTCAATCTATCCTCGCTAAAACAAAGAGGCAGAAAAAAAAACGAACAAAGCATGAACCAAATGTAGACGAAATGAGTGTCTTCTTCCCCCCCCCCCCCCTTCGACTTTCGGTGTTCTCGGAAAAGGTCGTCTTGGGCACGTTTCTATACGATGTCTTTTATTTCTTGTACGGCTCTACTTGTGCCATACTCTCAAGGAGCTCTGCTTGTGCTGCCGGATAATAAAGACGAATGCACGCAGAAATCCCGCGGGCGGTGGTTGCGGGCTTAGAGTGGCTCGAGCCTCGTGAAATCGAGTGGGGCCCCGGAGCTCGTGCGACGAAGAAAAGCAAAAAGAAAGACTGAAACATAAGGAGATGATGATAGGAATTGCTGCTTGTATCTCCGCGTCATGGTAGGACGGAAACAGCATTGTTTGTACGTGCTTGTATGTGCGCATGCAAATACGTTCTGGTGCACGTGCACTTGCTTGTAAATCTACAGACCTATTCCATGTTCCTAAACAGTGGTAGGTGTCGTCGACATACTGAGGCGCTTGTAGCAACGTCGCGGCCCAGCCCAAAGTTCCTCCCAGCCCAAAGATAGCAACTGCTTTCTATGATCACGTGAGTGAGTGAGTGAGTGAGTGAGTGAAAGAGTGAGTGAGTGAGTGAGAACAACTTTATTATGGTCCAGTGAAGACGCTGAGGTTTCCACGCGTCACCCGGCTACTCCCGCACGGGACCTGCAGGTCTAGCCTGACAGCCCTGTCGCGGGCACCCTGGACGACCAGGATTCGGTCCCTAAGTTCTGGGCTGCGCAAAAGCGCATCCCACTCGGCTTTGCTACTGCAGCAGCTGCGAAACTGCCTTCAAGCTCAGTGCGTCGGGGAGCCTGCCGCGCAAAACCCTGCCCGTAGCGACGACGCTACAAGCGCCTCAGTATGTTGACGGCGCCTACCACTGCTTAGAAACATGGAATAGGTATATACTTGTGTTTGCGAAAAGGAAAGTGAAGCTTTCAAGCTGGTACTGTTACGTGGCAAGAAATAACAGCCAATCCGACGTTACACGTTTTACTGTGGCTGACCAATGAGAAAAAGCACTTACAGACAAAACGCTTTTTTAATTGAGGCTCCGTGCTCCATGTTTCCGAGAGAGTTTTTGTGGTATAGAAATATTACTTAAGGTATGTACCAGCCAACAGAGAAGTCGGCCGTTGTATTGGCGAAAGCGGCCAGTAAATGTTAAAGAAAGAAGAGTTGCAAATGAGCAGCTTTTAGGAACATTAAAACGTGAAACCAGGCATTCACGTAGAATGAGAGAAACGGCACGTTCTGCGTGAATGTCTCGTTCCCCACTTTGGTGTTCCCCAGAAGCCATGCATCATCTCGCCTAATAACAAGTTTGGTTAAAGAATTAAAAGCTTAGTGACATGAGTCTGGGTATTTCTGCGTGGAGAAACTTGCATCAAGCCCATCGTAGTAGCCGGATTCTGCTCTCTCTGCTGGCTTTCCTGTGGCTAGTTATGAGAATGTATGCGATGAAATGCAGTTGGTGTCACCATTTCTTGCTCATTACTTTAGTGAATAAGTATCAGGCCTTGTTGCAATGCGGTCATTGGAATAACATTTTATTTGCTCACATGACCAGTAAGATCTGTCTGTTGCACATTTGTATGGACAAGAATTCTCCTAGCACTCACCCGACGGTGTTCTGTAGTTTATTTGTTACTGACTCGTACTATAATTTCTATTTATTATACGGCTCCAATGTCAAGTTATGATGCACCTTAACTCATTTTATTTTGGATAAAGGTTTTTGGACTACTCACACCGGCACTAGAGCGCTTGCTGTGGAAAATAGCAAGGAAGGCTGTTCACTACTCATGGCACTAACAAAATCAAGATCAAGGAATCGCTTGAATAAGCTCTGAATTTTCCTGTCACGTAGCGTAAGTGCTACAGCGTGGCGGGAGAGCTACGTCTCAAGGGTCACTGCAGCCGCTCCCTCATCACCTCACACTCGTCCCCGCTATACTTCCACGCTCTTTTCGTATGCCGCGACATTTCTTCCTCATCCCATACGCGAGCGTCATTTCGTTTGCACAGTCTTCACGACTCAAGTATTCCGTTTCACGCGTTCCTGTTATTTTCTCCACTAAACGAGAAACCAACGGGCCGTCGTATTTAGAAAGGACACCGCCGCGGGCGTGACTGGATTTCATTAAAACTTTCCCGGGGCGTTTCCTAATATCTGCACCCGGAGAGCGAAAGTCAACAGCGACCGTTTCTGCACGACTTGAATTTCTTGAGCGCAGGAGAGGGAGAAGAAGGCGATGGAGAGTTTAATGGAGCCGTACAAAGAGGTGAGGGCAGTAAGCGAAATTTATACCCTGAATAATAAAAGTGTTGCCCATCGCCGCACCTCGCCTCGTCTCACTACTCGTCGTCCCCTCCATGCCAACCCTAGAAAAGACCTCTCCCACGTTTCCAGATCTTTCATTTACTTAATTTTTCTCTCCCTGTCTTTTTATTTTTGATAGCAATGACAGAATTTTTTTTTTAATTTTCAACAAACGCCTCAAGACTCACAAGGTCCACGACTTCAAGCGAAAACGCCGTCCCTCAGCCAACACGGTAACGGACTTGACGACGAGGGCAAAGATGAGAACAGCAACGAAGCACAGCCCAGAAAATGAAGTCGAAGTCGGGCTATTGATTGAGAAGAGGAGGCTTTAGGTTATGAAGCCTTTGCTCGTTATTCTTCAAAGCTAGTGGCGGTTAAAAAAAAGGAAAAAAAACAAACAGAATGAGAGCGGCCGGAGGACAAACAGAAGCCGTTCGCTGCAAAGCAGACGTGATCAAGCTTGAACGGGAGATCGAAGAGCGGAGCCGACATCCGCCCGCCTGGAGTATGTACTTACGTACACACACACGCGCGTGCTTTCAGGCCACTTTGTACAACGGAAGCTGCGTTGTTTCATTTCGGGCGCTCGCAGCCAGAGCCGGCTGAGAATTCGGCCGCTTTACGAGCTGGCCAGAGCGTACTAGCTCAGGCCAACCTCTCCGCTTTCTACTAATAAACTCTCTCCCTCTCCCGCTTACGTGTGAGCAAAAAAAAAAAATTATGTTGAAGTGAGAATCGGGTGAGGTACAATGGTAGTTAGGAGCAACATCATGACTGGAAAGAAAGTGAAGAAATAAAGACATACTTAGCGATAAGAGAAAGGTAAAGCAATATCGAATGAAAGAAGTGAAAATAACTTCGGTGTCGACAAGATACAGCATGTGTGAGATAAATTAGTGCGCTGATACGAAAGCTGAAGCATCGGTGTCGATAAGTGCAGAGAGAGCAGCGGCCACCTTAGGCCGATGTTTCTCATAAAAACGCCTCTTTGATTAGCAGGAACGTCTTGGCACCTTCCTTACCGTTGTCAGCGCTGTCAACGACTAATCAGGGAATGTTTATTAGGCACGAGAATATTTCAATATCTTCAGCTCCAAAAGAAGGCGTGGATTATTTAGTACATTGTGAGTGCACTTATTACGAGAGACAAAAGCGAACTAAATAATGAAAAAAAAACAATAAAGATACAGGGGAATGAAACGACGACAAAAGCTCCCCTTTCCTCCCTTCTTTTCTTTTTTCTTTCTCTATCATCGATCGCTCCCACGGCTGCACTTGCGCAAACGCAAAATAGGGCACGCCCGAACGGTCGTCATTAAAAAGGCTGACCATGAAGAAGAAAGGCCGGGAAGCGGAGTGGGTTGGAATGTGCGATGAAAGAGCATAAGAATGAGAAAAGAAGGCACGCGTGGTGAGGAAAAATAGGAAAACGGGGGCCAACCTCAAAGGCCAGTTTAGTGTCGAAATGAAAAGGCAGAGACCCGCGGGAAAGGAGCAGAAGAGGAGCCAGAAACAAGCTCCCATCGACAAGACAGATCCGGTAATTTGCATGGGAAATCACTCTCGAGAAAGCCGGGCGCGAGAGCGAGAAAATAGTATTTAAATGAGCTGCTTTCTCGCAGCTATGGGGGTTGGGGGAAGGGTGTTACTATCGTGTCCAGTGCTGAGCTTCGGTTTTCTTCTGTTCGTTTATTGCCCGAGGCGTTGGGCCCTGCGGGCCGGTTTTAAAACCGCCGCTGCTGCTTTGCGCGAGAAGTAAAGGCGGACACGGTTTGGAAAGCCGCTGCAGTCAGGCCCAAAGAACCGCGGGACTTCTTGTGAAGCTGGAGATTAGCGCCTGCGAGCGACATGGACCGGTTTTCCGACGCACGAAACCTGTGGACTACAGGCGTCGTGATGTAAAAAAAAAAAGGCAACAGTGGCACACGCGAAGGCCGTAATTCGGATGATGCAACAGCTGCGGCGCGTGCTCTAGGTTTCGCTCTGCACCCGAAGAAACACGTCGGCAGTTTGAAAGCCGAGCTGATGGACTGGAAGAGTGGAGCTACAACCCACAGGTGACGCCGAACAGAGAGCTTCGTTTTGGATGTAACCGGAAGTGGAGCGTGGAAATCGAGCAGTCTGAAATAGCTCTAGTATAGTATTCAACGCGTAATGTGTTCAATGCAATTTAAACATCACGTGGTCAAAACAAGTGGGTCACAGGTTAGCGGTAAAAGCGAAGTAATCAGCGCTATAGCTACATAATGCAATTACATTCGAAGAAAGGCCAGAAGCTCACTCCTTCCGCAAACGTGGCGGCTGCAGCGAGTGAGGTTACCTTCAAGTGGTCTATCGCTTCAACGCAAGTGTTTCAGCGGAAGCGCAACATGGACAAACGTTCCTCCGCAAGAAACAAGCGTGCAATCACGGTTAATCACGCCATGCAAATTAAGAGAAGTGTGGGAACGTGTGCTTGTTGGTACGCATTCATATTAGAAAAAGAAACAGCGCGAAACAACAAGGAAGATACAGTGGAAACACAAAAAAGCTCTGATGAAAGAAACAGGACAGATCAAACTACAAGGTGAAAACGCGCATCTCTACACCGAAAGCAAAAACAAAACAACAACAACACCAATAACAAAAAAAACGTGAGGGGCGAAAACCTTTCAAACGTGCACTTTTCCTTATCTCGCGGGTGATATTAAGAGAACAAGAACATTCTAAGGAACAAAAAATGGAAGCAATCTGGTGATTCACTGTGCCGAGTCTGAATCCACTTCAAAATTTGAATAGACGCGCGTCTTACGCAGATATCGCTCGAGAGATCTATGAAGCGTTCAAGATAGATTCCGTTGGACCATCAGGTGTAAGGCGCACCATCCATCGATCTAGTCGATCAGAAGATTAATCACTTTCGTGATCAAACTTCGCAGTTTCATGTACTAGTGAAGACACGTGCACATGGTCTTCTTGTCTTCATTTGCTTTCTTATTTTCCTTTCCAAGGGGTATATGCTCGTTCAAAAGAAATAAACGCTCATGTTTTTAGCCAGTGTTTTGTCTTTTTGTCGTTATTTTCTTGTGTACCCGTGTTGTTTTTTACAATGAATTCATGCCAAAAAGCTCAAGTGTTTACTCTTTTGAAATATTGATAGTGAGCAAGATTCTGCTGCCATTTTAGCTCTGTGTACCACTAACGGGAAATGCTGAATATAGATAGCTCGCTGTTAGTACGCTGGTGAGCGTCGATACGCCGGAGAAAGGCACAACGCGTCGCATCGCTAAGCACGGTGTCACAGCTTTGAATCACCAGTCGCACGCTTTAGAGAAATTTTCTTCTGAACTATTTTAAACACACACACACACCGGGGAATACAACCGTTGAGATATGCGGTTGTAATCACCGTATGAACACTTCCAGTGAGCGCGCTCAGATGGGCCTCCAGTCGGCCCACTATCTCCGATTTTTCTCTTGGCTGCACTTAGCGGGTGTCTTCACTCGTTCCAGCAACTCCCTGTTTCTGTACCCTCCCCCTCCCCCTTCAGCTTCTTTAGTCTTGCTTAGAACCCGCGCTTTCGTACTATCGGCACAATGCTGCATTGCACTCACAGGCGTTGGTGCAGCAGACTCACAGGCGTTGGTGGTGCATTGCACTCACAGGCGTTGGTGCAGCGGAAAGGTGCAGTGGACTCCCCGAGATGCGAGTGAGTCCGCTGCACCTTTCTGCCCGTCTCGCGTCAACAACACGACATAGGTGCAACGAGCAGGAAAGCACGGCGGACTTCCTCTTTCAAGACCAATGAACCCATTTCTTCCCGGGTCGAAGTAAGGGCTTTGGACAGGGACGATTCACTTGGGCGGTAGTACAACGGTATAGCGAGTTTTGTTTTTCGTCTACGTGCTCTTTGGTTCGAAAGGAAAGCATGCCCCGTTTGCTCGCCGTTGGTCGAAGGAAGCTCAACGACTTTGCCCGGCGCAGCCCGATGCAAGTCGTTTCAGAATTTACATGCTTGGAGATAGAAAGAGAAAAAAAAAACCGTCTGAGAGCCACGAGAAAAATCTAGTTTTTTGAACGAGGCGGTCCCTTTCTAGGCGTTGGGAGGTCGGCTGCACATACGACCAGGTGAAAGAGGGGTGCCGAGGAAAGGCAGGGAAAGATTAGGAAAAATATCGGACGATGAAAAGAGAGAGGGGAGGGAGGAAATGACGTGAAATCGGCGACCTGGTTCGAGTCGGCGTCATGTGTTTGCGCTTGTTCTCAACAACCGCGGTTCGCGTACGCTGCTGTAGCCGAAAGGCGGCCGTGGGGGATGGCGGGGAGTTGGAGCGGGAAGAAAAAAGCCGCGTGAAGTAGAGTTTGCTTATCGGCTCAGAGACCAAGAACAAAAGACTCAAAAGCAGGATGGTACGTGGTAGTTGCCAAGAGAGCTTCATACTCGCGCTAAACACTCTTGCGGGCGTGTATGCGCAAGCATAAGTGTACACGCAAAGACGAAAGTACACACGCTCTCGTGCTTGGAAGTGAGGATCCTTGCCTTCACCTGACAGTCTTTTCTAGCTCTTTCTGCCTTCCTCTGACAGTGGTTCTAGCGCCAATAGCTACTGGTGCTGCTAGCTTATATACCTACTCCATGTTTGTAAACGATGGTAGGTGCCGTCGACCTGCTGAGGCGCATGTAGCGAAACGACGTCGTGGCACGTAAGCTCCACCCAGTGCAATGGTTGCCACCGGCCTCTACGATCTGCTGTGCCAGTTGTCACGTGATTGTTGAGGGTGGTGGCGACATTTAGACTGGGTGGAGCCTACTCTACGTGACGTCGCCTCAAGCCCCTCAGTATGTCGACGGCGCCTACCACTGTTTACAAACATGAAATAGGCCTACGTTGTAGTTTCTTGCCAGCATTTTTTTCTTCATGCTGCGCGGTATTGGTTGACTTCGATGACCTGACATCGCAATGACCCAAAGGACCAGTGATGCACCTAATTATCGAGCACTAAGCGTGAAAAAAATTTATAAAGTTTCTTGCAAGAAGCGTTTGCCCAAGACTGTTTCAGATTGTACGGTAAAAAAAAGAGCACTCCCCTTTTCTGTGTAGCGGATTGAATTACACATGATTTCGTGTCAGACCAACCTTTACTTTCTTCTTCAGTTAGCCTTCCCTGTCGCCCTGAAAATTTCCCGCAAAAAAAAAAAAAGCAGGAAAAGAGGGATATTTTTCATCTCTGAAGGGAAGCAAGCTTCTGTTACATTTTCTTTTTACTCGAACGAATGAACAAAGAAGCAAGACGCTCAGCCCTGAAGTATAGTTTCGGACGACGTTTTTGACATTCCGGACTGTGGTGACAAACCGATTTCAACCATTTCCCTGAGAACGCACACACGTGCATTGGCTGAAAGAAAAAAAAAATCTGCGTCGTTCAGGAAAAAGCAAAAGTGACAATGTAAATATTACAAAGACAACTGTGACGTTTAAGAGAAGCGCGGACCAAGCTATTCAATAGGACTAGACACGCGACAGAAAAAGAATACAGACAATACTTGCTGCTGTAACTACGACTCGCTTCTGCCAAAGAATGTTGCTGTGAAGAAACGTCGCTGATGGGAGGAAAACGGTCGAAGCGCGAACTGCCTGTGTCGCTGAAATCGGTTGGTTGAAAGGCAGGCACACTGGCAGTTTGGCATTTGGATTCCCGTTTTTGTGTTTGCGCTACGCGTTAGCACAAAACCCAAGCACGTTTTTGCCCAAGGGGCCGTAGTAACCGAAACGGTTCTGGAAAATGCCGCGTCGTCGTGCTTTGCTGCATACTTTTTTCTATTTATCCCCAATTGTAGGAACTGAAGAAAGAGAGTGAAAACGAAACGTGTTGTGTGCAATGCGTAGGGAGGCGAGGTTAGGCAAGAACAAATGAACTAACGTGAGGAAGAAAATAATTCGGGCAAAACCGACTAACGCTTTATGGGACCGCGCTGTTTGGATACAGAATCGGAAAGACATATCTCTTATAACACCAAATATCGCGTACAATGTGGTCTCAGCAGTAATTTACCCATACTTAGTCGGCATTCGTTATCGATGCACAACGTTATACCTAATGCTAAGCACTCAAGGTGCAAGCGCTATAAGCATGTCAATGTTAGGAACTTATATTGCCTTTGTAACTTATTCTTCGTGTGTAATCCTCAAAGAGATGTAATTATAATAATATCCCCAATTGTAGGAACTGAATAATAATAATAATAATAATAATAATAATAATAATAATAATAATAATAATAATAATAATAATAATAATAATAATAATAATAATAATAATAATAATAATAATAAATTTCGGGTAGTTCTTACGTGCAAACCACGATGTGATAATGAGGCACGCTGTAGTGATCAGCCCTGGACGAATTTTCGTACTGAGGTTCTTTAACAGGCGCCTAAGTCTAAGCACGTAGGTGTTCTCTGTATTTGGCCCCCCTCAAATGCGGGTACAGTGGCAGGGAATCGAACCCATTCCCTCGAGCTTAGCAGCGTGACAGCCTATGCGCTAAGTCACCACGGTGAGTTTTAATGCCAGCTAGCCTGAATCGCCACTCTCATGCTAAATATGGCGTTGCTTAACGCACTAAGTATGCACAGTGCAGCCACTCCTTGCAACTTCCATGCAGTACATAACGCGAATACTTTCTCACCAGTTGATCAAGCTATAGTATGTCGGTTTTCCTATTGCCTATAAATATATTTAGCTCGTTACCTCCTATATTTTCCAGTAGTGTATCGTACATGGTTTAGTGAAAAACGAGGAGTGTATACGAAACCACATCAATTTTTATGGGCCTAGCCAACCTTCGGACGGTCGAAGATTACTTATTTAGACTAATGTCGCTATCGGCTCCGAAGCGAGACACTGAAAAACGACGAACATAAACTACGTGGAGTCACCGATACACGGTCGGTGCCAGATGTGCATCATTCGTCAGCGTTTAACCAGGCCGGCTGCGTCACATCAGTGTTCCAGTACTTTATATTAGCCTGCAGACGCCTTGCCCCGACGCCGAAGCAGTTTCTCGCTGCAGATTGAAAACGACAGCCTCCTCCTTGCGTCACTGTGATCAAAGCAGTGATAGATGAAACACTGAGCGCACGCCGCGCGCTGCTGTGCCAAGAACGGAACGATGTTCTTGACAGGATTCTCCCCCCTCAGGCATCTGCCTTCTGTTTCCCAGTGAAGAACACCACCAAGAGGCGTCAAAAAAAAAAAAAAGCACCACGAAGCCAGCCTGTCACTGTGCAGCTTGATTGCTTCTCGTGCCGCGTGGAACACCGTTTTCTCCTCTGAAATAGGCAGGTGTTCATTATTGCCAACGTCTTTAATTTTTCTTTATCTTTCCTTGTTTCAATATTTTTTATACGCTGCCGCTATTGACGTCTGGAAAGTGTCTGACAGGAAGATGCACCGTGATCGTCGTGCTTTCGCAGGGATTCGAAGTTATCATTAGTTTCGATATAAGATGATGCCTTTTTTTCTCATATTTTCTTTATCTATTCTCGGAGAGTGCCAGACCGGCAAATGTCTGCTTAATGTACCGTATCAGGTTTGAGTCAGACTGGTATTTTTCATATTTTATCTTTACGGCGCTTACATATTTTTGACAAGTATACACTGACTTACTCACCAACGCACCTATTGAACAACGCTGGCATTCTGACACTACAAGACCGAATAAAACTAACTACTACACAACGTAACAAAAATAGATTCTTCAAGGTATACATCTTTTTTTTTCTCACGGCAGACTAACTCGTTTTAATCATTCCCACACTCTTTGTGAATACTCTTTCAACACTAATTGCTTCAACTATTCCTTTTTACCTCAAACCTTTAAACATTGAAACTCACTGGAACCTACCCTAACCACTGAATCATCCATAAGGTTGTTTTCAGCTGCGATTGAAAGTGAGCTGCTTGCTTTACAAATCGCAATATTGACATTACGACATCAATAAACTCGATAAGCGATGAGTCTGTGCTGTGTAAATAATATAGTTTTTGGTTTTCATGGTAGTAATAAATTAGTTGAGACGTTAGTTTAATTTATTGTTCACAAATTGTTCGAATAATTTGTTCAATAATAATATGTACTTGCTTACTCTATGCCATCTTACAAATGCATATCTTATACTTCTTCTATTGGTTTTAGCGGTAATATAGTCCATGTTTTCGTTTTTAATATAATTGTTTCATTGTGTGTTCTTATTATGGCAATGTATAAAGTATTATTTGTATGTCACTTCGCAATTTCACTTTTGGTGATTATCGCCATTATTATTTCGCGTAAAAATATGTTTTCACTTGTCCTCCCGGATATAATCACCAATGAGATTGACAATATTGTTAAACAAAATAAAAATATATCTGGTGTACTCTATGACGCGTCATGCTCTTCTAGAGGTGTCATTCAGTAGAGGTCGTCGTATTGGTTGAACTACTACTAAGTAGCCTTGATCAGTAATATATATATATATATATATATATATATATATATATATATATATATATATATATATATATATATATATATATATATATATATATATGTATATATATATGTATATATATATATATATATATATATATATATATATATATATATATATATATATATATATATATATATATATATCTGAATGTGTCTCTCTTTATTTTTTCATTTATTTTTTTTTATTTTTGTGGCTCTTTCTATCTTTCCTTTTCTTTCTCTCCGTGCATTGTTTTATTTTTTTTTCTATCCCTCACTGCGTTTCTTTATCCTTTTATGTTTATGAATATTTCTCTTCTTCATTTTCATTTTGTATTACTGTGCATTTTTTTCAATTTTTTCTTGTCTATTTCTTCATTCTCCTTCTGAGTCTTTCTCGGTCTCTCTTTATTTTTATCTGTTCATTTCCTTTCTGCTTCTCAATCGTTTCTTTTTTTCTCTTCCTGTTCTTTTTTCTTGCTTTTTCGCTTCCACTATGGTTCTCTTTCACACGTTTTCTGTGCTCCACTTCCCCCAGCAGAATTTGATGTTAAAGCTTACCACTGCTGTACGCTGTAGTGGGGCTTTCTCGATTCCAGAGGCGCATATACACTAGAGGAGCTTTGGGAAAACAACAACAACAGCTTTAACGATAGAGCCCTAGTTACCGGCAACTTGATGAAATTCACTGGTATAAATTATGTCATGAACAGCTAATTATGAAGCAAAACTGCAGCCTGGACAGCTTACACGTAAACTGTCAAGTTTCTATTTAGGATGTTATTCCTAAGGTACAATGTGTTTCGCGTATTTTCTCAGCGTCATTAGGAGCTAAGAGGGAACGTAGGCATATCCGTACTTTTTTTAACAAGTTAACGTAAACTCTCATGGTAAAACATATTCTACGTCGCGTGAGATAATAACGTGTTATATATGGACCTTGACACTTAGGCTCGGACATTACTGAATGCGCCCCGCTTCAAGGAGATGCAACATTCAGATTGCTCAGGGCTTTCAAACCACTTCTAAATAACTGTACCCCCCCCCCCTCTAAAAGAAGGGCAGCTTGCACCAAGTTGCGACTGGTCCTGGCTTGGCTAGGCTGTTACCCTCTCGCCTGTGATTCCGCCACCTCCTGCTATGCTATTCTATATTACACTGTCTACACAATACATGGCTGTGCTTGCTCTCCCTTATAGCACGCATGGACCAGAAAAATATAGTCAAATCCGACAACTCACCACCTTTATAAGGTATGTAACTGCGCA
The DNA here is from genome assembly GCF_043290135.1 of Rhipicephalus microplus. Lineage (NCBI taxonomy): Eukaryota > Metazoa > Arthropoda > Arachnida > Ixodida > Ixodidae > Rhipicephalus > Rhipicephalus microplus. Next base: position 56,923,158 of record NC_134703.1, read on the forward strand.
AAAAACTGACGGAAACAAGAAGGAGAGAAAAAGGACAGACAAGCGCAGACTATCAACTGACGCTTTATTGCAAGAACGAGGCAATATATATAATAGGCAGAAAAAAGCAAGAGGGGGGAAAGGGGGAGGAGAAAAAAACACGAGGGACCAAATCACCAACCTTAGGCACATCAAGCATAGCACACCCGTCATACAAAACCAAGATAGCTTAACTCCTTATCATGTATGGCCACAGAGGGAACACTAACACAAGACACAGATTTCTTGTGAATATGCGCAGCCTCAATAAGTTCGCGCACTCTTTGGTTCTTATGCCGGAACAACACAGAAGTATCACCGAACAGCGGAGCGCAGCCGCATTTCTTACAGTGGGCTGCCAGATGAAGGCCGGAGTGGCCTTTTAAAGAATTAAAATGTTCTCGAAGTCTAACATTTAGACAGCGACCTGTTTGTCCCACGTACACACGACCGCATGACAAGGGTATGGAGTAGACAACACCGGTGATACAAGATACATAATTATGAATATGACTAACATTGCATGTGTGTTGCTGGACATTTCGCTTATTCGCGACTCGTCTATCTACTTTGGCACATAAAGTGGATAACTTGTTCCTGGCAGAAATAACCACTTGGACATCATATCTTGATGCAACCTTTTTCAGGCGGTGGGTAAAACCATGAATATAAGGAAGAACAGCAAAAATTTTATGCTGCGCCTTCTCATCCAGGTCACAACCATTACCTGGACCTCCTTTATACTTCTTAATCAACTTCTCGCAAACCTTTACCAATAAGTCCCGTGGATTAAGAAGTATAAAGGAGGTCCAGGTAATGGTTGTGACCTGGATGAGAAGGCGCAGCATAAAATTTTTGCTGTTCTTCCTTATATTCATGGTTTTACCCACCGCCTGAAAAAGGTTGCATCAAGATATGATGTCCAAGTGGTTATTTCTGCCAGGAACAAGTTATCCACTTTATGTGCCAAAGTAGATAGACGAGTCGCGAATAAGCGAAATGTCCAGCAACACACATGCAATGTTAGTCATATTCATAATTATGTATCTTGTATCACCGGTGTTGTCTACTCCATACCCTTGTCATGCGGTCGTGTGTACGTGGGACAAACAGGTCGCTGTCTAAATGTTAGACTTCGAGAACATTTTAATTCTTTAAAAGGCCACTCCGGCCTTCATCTGGCAGCCCACTGTAAGAAATGCGGCTGCGCTCCGCTGTTCGGTGATACTTCTGTGTTGTTCCGGCATAAGAACCAAAGAGTGCGCGAACTTATTGAGGCTGCGCATATTCACAAGAAATCTGTGTCTTGTGTTAGTGTTCCCTCTGTGGCCATACATGATAAGGAGTTAAGCTATCTTGGTTTTGTATGACGGGTGTGCTATGCTTGATGTGCCTAAGGTTGGTGATTTGGTCCCTCGTGTTTTTTTCTCCTCCCCCTTTCCCCCCTCTTGCTTTTTTCTGCCTATTATATATATTGCCTCGTTCTTGCAATAAAGCGTCAGTTGATAGTCTGCGCTTGTCTGTCCTTTTTCTCTCCTTCTTGTTTCCGTCAGTTTTTTGCGCAGTTACATACCTTATGGATCAGTACCAACTAGCCCAACTTACCATTCTTCTGAAGTTCACCACCTTTGTCCAATAAGGGAACATATTAGGAGAACACCTGGCGGTATACTCCGATTAGAGGCGACACATTGCAGCTTCCCTTTTTAACAATCTGTAGCGAGTGCTTAGGCGGTGATTGAGTGAGAACCGGTTAATGATGATCACTTTATATCTACAGCAAAGGCAGACCTTGACCATAACAGTTCTGCTGTTATAATAAATTGGGCTTTAAGAAATTCGCACTTCAAGAATAGATAAATGTGCCAGCGATCTATTGCAATTATTTCTGCCCAACTCAACGCTTGTAACCGGGCACTCTTTTCATCTTGTCGTCTTTAAGCACACCATTTCTTGCCATTCTATTACTTTTTCAGTTTATTATGCTAGTAAAGATGTATGTAGTATGTATGCATTCTGCAGTATGTGTCATGGGTGCTCCGCATAAGATACATATATTCAAGTTTTAAAATGCCACATTTTTCTCAAGAAAAATGTGTTCCTAAATAAATAAATAAATAAATAAATAAATAAATAAATAAATAAATAAATAAATAAAGCTTGGTAGGACTGACATTCTTTCCTGCAATATTTTTGCCCATACCTTAAACTACTGTGAAGCGTGCACCACTGCAGTATAACTGTTCTTGTGGGCGAGGCAAGTTGAAAACGTAACAAAATTGTTTTGGGGAAACGAAACCATTGTGGTGGAGGCTGTTCGAGCAAAATCATGCATTGTTCGTGAATAAATAAATAAATAAATAAATAGAGTAGTAGGCCGGCATTTGTTGTGCTATTTTTTGTCATTCTTCTGAGAAGCGTGGTATCCGCAAAACTATTGTGAGAAATTTTGTGCCAGTTGTTTTTGCAGTGGCTGACGACAATGGCAAATTATACCTGAAGTGGATATGCGCCAAAGTGTACAGCTGAACGAAAAAATTCGGCAGATCCCACGTACCTGGGAATCGACGTTATGCGAAGCATGAGGAGGGAAGCTAGGTTACTGTGTTGCAATTTTATATTGAGCGACATTCGTTTATCAATACCTCAAGCGTCCTGAGGGACATTGCATGAGGGGTGGGCAGAAAAAAAAGATAACACGTCATGAAATGACGCTAAAGATGTGTACAAATGTTGCGCGCACAGGCATATGTTGAAGAGTTGCAGATGTTTATATAACCAGTTGTTCGCACTTCCGCGACGATGCCAACTGGAACATGCGCATTACAACACTAGAAGCTGATATAAAGCGCTGATTCTCGTGAGGATGCTGGCCTTGGACATTGCTACATAAATGAACTCACGCGCATGGCCCCTAACCACAATTGACGTTAAACTGACGCGACGGCTGTATCAAAGGAGTACATATGTAATGTTTATAAAATTGGGTTGGTAGCACTGCAAACACGATCGACGTTTTATGAAGATTAGCGACAATTTGAAAAGTAGTTCCGAAACCTGGCGTGGCTCTGTGGTAAAATCCTTCATTGTCACGCAGAATGCTTGGGTTCAATTCCAACTGGGACCCTTACATTTATTCTTTGCCTTCGTCGTGTCAACGCTACCGATGTCAGTTATTTCTTAACGCTTGCGCATTAAAATTGCCCATGAGTGTTCTCGTCGTCCTTAGGTAGATACTAACTGTCAATCACCTGTGGCACATACCCGCATACCAGCGGCACATACCCGCCCGTAGGTATGTGCCACTGTCCGGCGGGAAGTGTTTGACT
>NC_134703.1:57231504-57309004 GCF_043290135.1 Rhipicephalus microplus
AAAGAAATAGAATGAAATAGACACAGAGGGAAATAAAGAAATAGACAGAAACACAGGCAGTAACGACAGAAAGATAGATAAAAAGCGAGAAAGAGAAATATAAAGAAAAGGAAGCAAGGCCCCTGAGCTTCATTGTTTCTTCTGGCTTAGCCAATGGGCTTAGTACCAGAAATGTGAAGTGGCCTTATTATTCCCTTTTCTTCGTACGTGTATAGCAAAAGCTAATGTATCGTTAGGGCGCTTTTAAGTACTGAAAACAACTATTTTTGGCTCGATGGTTTTTGAAAGGTAGGCTCGAAGTCAGCCTGAAGAAAAAAAAATAAACGCTAGAAATTTGGACGAACAAGTAGAATCCAAAGCAGGGGTTTCTCTTCGGTGCAAACTTCTCGACTTTAGGAACGTATGACGAAAAACGGCAGGTGGCAGTTGACGGCTTGTCAAAAAAAAAAAAAACATTGAAAGAAACACTAGAAAGCCAAGACCAAGAAAAAAAAAGAGGGGGGGGGGTGGTGAAAACCACGCCCTAACCAAGCCGTGTCTCAGATGTTCGCCGTTTTTAGAGGCAGCACCAAACTTGCGTACCTTACACGCACACACACACAAAAAAAGTTAGGGTATCGAGTTTAATGCGTGCAGAAAAAGTGACAGAATGATTCGACGAAACGGTTCTTCACTGGAAAAAAAGGGAGGATTTGTATCGCGGTGTCGACGGGAGGCGCAGTTCAGGATGCCTGCACGAGAAATCTTCGCCTCCTCCTGTTGGACGCTGTCAGCTTCGCTATCGATTTTTGTCACGCCGCTTTGAGAATGGCGACGCGACAAGTCAGCCCACTAGTGACGAAACCAGTTTGCCATGCCTCGCTGCCATATTTGTTTCCTTTTCTTACTTTTGTGTGTCTCAGATTCTTTCGCACTTGTACGTAATACTGTAGAGCTGTTCTGTCTGTCAGGACGTCGTTTTGTTTCCTCGCTGCTGCTTCGTCGCCTTCGATGCAGCAAGTTTACTCCGACATGAGAGGCCGAGCGGAAATGCCGTATGGTTTTGATTCTCGTGCGAGTTCACGTTTTTTTTTCTTCCGGGTAAGTCTCGTGCTTGTGAAACAAATGTCGAGAGGTGTACGCATATCCAAGGCAGCGTTTTATTTTTTTATTTTTTTTGGGGGGGGGAGGGGTGTGTTGAAAAGGAGTGAGCTGCGAAAGAAAAATGCTTATAGCTTTTTGTGGCTGTTAGTTCGTACTTTTCGAATGGGAATGATTGATGACTCTCCGGTGTCATTCGGGTTCTGCGAGGCATATTTTTCGAAAAGGGTGCGCTGAACGTGCCACATACGTCATGCAAAAACTTTCAGGCGTGCCATTTCTGTTTTCTTACACTCGATTCGCGAGAATTCAACACGTAAAAGTTAGACCTACTGTATTTTTTCTCAGTAACCTAAATTTATTACACTAACGTCGACAAAGCTATAGCTGTTATACTTGTGTTACTCAATGACTTGCGTTGCCGAAAAACTGCAGCAAATACCACGCGTTGTAGGATTCAATATTATGCCAAGCAGCTGCCAGTGTTAGATTGTGACATACTTTCTCTTGTTGGCTTTGACTAAGGTATTAAAAGGTTGATGACTGTATCTTCTCATTTTGGTTAGCTGTGCCCATATCTTGTCCTAAGCTAATGTATCCACTACACGAACGCCTAAAGGGTACCTTATGGTCTGACGTGATCTCGCCACTCAGAGCATAGACATCAGTTCAATGGAAATAAAAATATCAATAATTGGTGGAATTTAACGTCTCAAAACCACCATATATGGGTTATGAGAGACGCCGTAGTGTATAAATCCGGAAATTTTTTCCACCTGGGGTTCTTGCTACGATAGGCAGATCACAAGAAGTACTTGTCGGCGTGTTCCTCCGCTCCCGAACTACAGTTGACTACAGCTTGCGGAGTCGTAGAAGCACACATGTAATATCTGTAACATTGCTGTTAAACCCTGGAACTATGTTTGACGTTGCGCCGGCATGAAACCTGCGCAGTCTTTTCCAGACGCAGTATTGAGAATTGTCATAGCTTGGTGGCACTAGACTTCCACGCAGAAATCCCGGGTTCAATTCCAGATTCAAATGTGATCTTGATTCTTCGCTTCTGTCCGAATTCTTGCTCGCAGACAACGCTCCAGATGGGCTCCTTAACGCCATCGTGTGATGATTTTCAGTCTTCTCTTGATGTTAGTGAGTTGACAGTGATTCTGAATTATGTTATGAGGGTTGTGGTGAAATGACATGCACCACACGTGATCGACATCTATCTATCTATCTATCTATCTATCTATCTATCTATCTATCTATCTATCTATCTATCTATCTATCTATCTATCTATCTATCTATCTATCTATCTATCTATCTATCTATCTATCTATCTATCTATCTATCTATCTATCTATCTATCTATCTATCTATCTATCTATCTATCTATCTATCTATCTATCTATCTATCTATCTATCTATCTATCTATCTATTACTGAATCTTTGAAGATTACGCCAAATTAGACGCCAATCTTTTATTTTGTCATACGAAATAAAATTTAACAGGGAAGTTGACACTAGACAAAGAAAAAAAAAATAACAGTGAAAGTAAAACGCAGGTGAAAGAGAAAGAGAGAAGCGGAGTTGGGTTGCTTGTTCTTCAGTGTGTAGATAAACTATAAACAAACAAAGACACTCATGGCCAAATTAAGGGCTAAAACTGAGGTGGCTTTCTGATATTTCAGCTTTGAAAGAGACACACAGATATTAGTCCGTTGTTACTTGAAAACATGGTAATTCCCGGCGGAACACACGCTCAATGGTTTCAGACAGCCAGCGCCTAGCTGCTCGACGCTTTTCTGCGACCGAATCGGCGTGGTTATCTCGTCATCCCAGGTAGAACTGCATCTGGGTAACCCAGGGACACTAAATGCTGTACGCTAGTGGCTAGGCGACACAGCCGCTTGCGCTTAGTCCACGGTCAACCTACGCTGGCGGCGGTGACCGGTGAAGCGTCCGGCCCACCATTACGATCCTAGCGCTCCAATTTCTCATGGGAGCAATTAAACGTGCTCGCACTCCGCGCTGGCACCAAATCGAGCAACGCGAGCGGCCCACTCTGTGCGAACGAGGCTACACAGTGTTTTACTGCGAAATGAGATCGGTGTTATGAACGAACCTTAGAAGAAAAATAGAATACCATGGAAAGCGTTCGTGCTAGTGCGTGCTGCAGGAGGTTAAAATTTCACGCTCTCTTTAATGTTATGTTGGACACTGTTTCCCGCTTATCTCCGTATCTGAATGTATCATAATGTTATCGTCCGGCTCATAAAACGTATACTTTGCTTTTGTTGTCTGCCCTCTGTCACCTTCTCGCGCACTGTAAGTTTTGGGGCATACTTATTTAATGATGATAAATGTTTGCCCGCTGATCAAGCGGCTACTACTCACCACTATAATTTTGCGAGGTTCACTAAAGAACTCGGCCTGTAGCCCTTTCTAAAACTGTCGGTCTCGTCGTAGGATTAGCCGGGTGAACAGTTTATCGCGTTTTGATGGACCAAATAAAGGTTTATTCACTGACTCGCTCACAATCATGTGACGAGATGCGTTCAAACGTAACACGTTGTGACATACCGTGAATTGCAGTAGTTCGATACATCCCCGAGAGTCACAGCAGAAGCCAGAAACGATGATTTTGTCAGCATTGAATCAGGCCTGATCGCAAAAAGAAAGAAAGAGAGAGAGAGAGAGAGAAAGAAAGAATGAATGAAAGAAAAGAGGAAAGAGAAAGGGGGAAGGGTGAAAAATAAATAAATAAATAAATAAATAAATAAATAAATAAATAAATAAACGTCGGATCCGACGTTCTTATGATCGTGATAAATTTTTTTCGCCTGCCACGGACCAAAGTACGGCTTAAAAAGCTACTCTCTTCAAGAAAACTTTGTAACGAACGCTTCATTTTAACGGGTAGAAATGGGTGTCCACTAAGGGAAACACCAGTTACTAACACTGTTAAAACATCCACTATAAATTAACATTCTGGATCTCAGTGCTTTGACCAGGGAAGTTGTTTGGGGTGCTTAATATATTTGTGAGGACGGAAGAATGTGCTATCCCCACGATCATCGATCAACCACTGTTGCGAGCAGCTTTCAGGGATTATTTTTATAAGGAATCTTTTTTATTGAACTTCACTACGATGAAACGACTTAGCAGAGTAATTGACGTGAATAACGGGTTTAAATGTGAGAAAAGTAAATTAGGTGACCAAAAAACACACCGCATATATTTTCGCAGGTTCCATTAAAAGGCACCACGCAGTACTCTATAATCCGAAGCTAGATCACGAAAAAAAATACATGGTGCTTTCGTTAGTCATATCAGAACATTATTAACACGTGTATTTTCTTACGCAGACCATCGTCCTAAAAAAGAGCTTGAAAACTCTGCCTTGACATAATCAAGACCTGGGAAGAGGCCCTATAAACCCTAAGGTTGGTATTGATCTCCGCATATTTTCGTTTTCTCGCGTTTGTTTCGAGGTATTTCTAGTACACTGCAGAGCCGGTGACTTTCGTGATAGATTGGAAGCGTTAGCACGTTTGACGTATTGAAGTCGCGCGGCATATGTAAACTGATGTTATCAGCTTCTTCTGGGCGCCCCGGGCTCTCGTACTCCACTTTACTGATGGATATTGAAATCTAGTGCATAAAGCAAATATGCTATAAAGAATTTTGATTGTCCAAAAAACTTTATACACAATATTACAAACGCGTCGGCTTACGCTACTAAGACACTTGCTGCAAAGCTGCTGCTCATGTGGTCATAGTGCCGTACTTCCGCACTCACCTTTAGACAAAATAGCACAATTATTGTTTCTTTCCTCGTTTCATGTGGAACAATTTGCTTTGTACCGAGTACTAGCAAGGTTTAAGTAAGAAAATTGGAGGATCACCTCTGAACTGCTTGCACGCTTCAGTTCTCGGTGTATGCATCGACAGTGCTTAACAAAACGAATGGCGATGCGCGTAACACTGACCGTTTTGAGGTATCGTTGAGTGCCTATTGCAAGCACAGTTGTTGACGACCCACGTCACCATAATTTTAGCACGAGAGTGTTTTATGCAGGTGTCCACCACGGATACGCTGATGTATTTTCGTCACGGTAATCACGCTGTAAGATACATATTAACAGATTGCAAAAAAAAACGAAAAAAAACGAGAAGCCAAGCATCTGTCACGCTGAATCGAACGATCATCCTCTCGATTTACAGTGCGTGGCGCTAAGCACTGCGCCTCAGAGCGTTTTTTTTCCTCTATTGCCTTTTTGACAACAGGTCAAGTTAATCTGACAATCAGACATCACACGCGTTTCATGAGCGTTAACGCATCAAACAAAGATAGCACATCTTCAACGCAGTCGGTAGTCTTATACACATCTTGAACTTTGACAACAGCTTCCACGAAACACTCATGAACAGATAGAACTCTTACACCACAGTGTCTGTACGATAACATACCACGCCAAACCGAATGAAGACCAAGTAAAAAAATAACGTAGAAATGTTGCACAGAACTTTCACAAGGCAAGATACACATTATATGTAGCGTAATAAGTAAATCTTTTTTTAAAGCGTACGTTGCCGGGAGAACAAACGGCAAGCCATATACATACACCATACACCGTTTTGTGGTCCTCAAAGCTTCGAAACCTAAGGGCGTTTTCTTTATCAGTGGTGACATGGCACGGCGGGCTCGTGTTGAGCGCGCTCTGAAGGTCCTTGCTTCCACAAAACGCCGCCTTCACGGAGCGTTGCCTCTCCTGCGCACCCACTTATCAGACTCGAAATTCAGATGGAGACGAAGGTCACCTCGCTCGCTGCTGCGGACGCATTTAGAAAAGGAGCACGCTGCTGACAATGACTGTCAGTCCGTCAGGAACTTTATTAAAAAGTCCTGAGCATGCACAACGAGAAAGATTTCTGACAGTTGTTCGCTTTTGTCGTCTGTACACTTGCGCACTCGTTTCATGCGCCTGTCTTTCTATTTGAAGACGCGCTTCAAGTGTCGAGCTGAGACAGTTGCTAGCCCTCACTCCTCCTGTGTATGCTAATTTTGTGCCTGCTCTCTACTTGAGGTGTGCGCTGCAAGATACGAGCTGCTTGCCATTATTAACGTGACTTTGCGATTTGTTGCTATTGCTGAAACAATGCACGATAAACATTCAGCTACCTTTGAGAAGACACGTTTTCTTTTCATGTATACCGAATCCTATGAAGGGAGATCAGCAACTTTTTTTTTTTGCGAATCAGCAAATGACCCACTACGTCTTCGTAGAACAACGCCTAAAATGGGGCAGCTGTTCACTTTGTTTATGTTTCTGCTGCTGATGACGATTAAGTATCTCTGATAGCTTTGTAAAGGGTGAGCCTTTAAAACAACCACTCGTTGCTAAATTGACTTCTTTTAACGCCTGGCGCAATTCAACGCTCCTGCCATGCAATAGAGATTCCTTTCGCTACATATGACATTCATATAGTTGTTGTTTTTTCATAGCAGTTTCAGCGATTGTTGTGGCTCTGTGGTAGAACACCTTCTTGCCACGCAGTCGACCTGGGTTTGATCCTCCCTCGAACCCGGAAATCTCAACCTTTTGGTCATGGTCAAGACGATAATGTATCGCTTACAAACAATGAAACCGATGCCGGAATTTATGCGAAATGAGCTATTTAACGACATTGTGTTTAAATGATTAGAGAAAGCACCATAACTTAATTTGTAAATGTCGAGAGAGAGAGAGAGAACTTAATTGCGAAACCTTTTTTGAAATGTAGAGAGCTTAAGCAGCGTACACAAAATTATCTCTAGGCACTCTGCATGAGGAATGGGAGGGTAGACAGACGGGAATGTGGATGCGTTAAAAATGAAGTAAACGGGAAAATGGTAATAACAGTAAATGAAAGCGAGGCTTGCGATGATGTTTTTCTTGGGTGGCATAAAACGCTGCACTAGCCAACAAGAAGGGCGATATTTTCTGAGTAACGCACAGGATACCCCATAGGTCGGCGAAATTTGTGGGGCTCACTAAGGCTCATTCAAGAAATATATTTCTCTCGTGGGTACCACTTCGACTCAGACCCATGACTTTCCTGAACGGAAATTCTCCAGGCCCACACGCACGAAACTTTTCATCAACCGGACTCACTGGGACTCAAACTCACCAAAACATTGTTCACCCGGACTCTTTCAGACTCAAATTCACGGCCCGATCTTTGTCTTAGTGCGTCTGAATGAATATATTGTAACAATACTGATTGTTGGCCTAGTTGGTACTTGCTTAATGACATGCTTTGGCTGCAAATAGCACACACACAAAGTAAAAGAACACTCAACGACAAGCACAAGCGGCACTTCCAACTAAAGTAGACCGGGTGCAAATTCAGATAAATCCAGTGAAGACTGCGCATGCCTGTATGTTGTTACTTTAGTCTGGATTTGCGCCTGGTCTACTTTAGTTGGAAGTACCGCTTGTACTTGTCGTTGAGTGTTCTTTTACTTTGTGTGTGTGTTATTAGCGGCCAAAGTATGTCATTGAGTCCGAAGGAGTCGACTCGTAAGTGAGTTCACCGACTTATGCAGGAGAGTGAGATTAAGTATTGATGAAGGCGATAACAAATTGGGCAGTAACGTGCTTATTTCAGCACATCCCATAATCTTGTAAGAATATAGCACCGCAACTATTAACAATAATAATTGAAGGACAGTTTGCAGTCTCCTTCTTCTCTCCTTAGCGCTCGTCTCCTTCTTGTCCCTTTGTCGTCATTCTTTTCCCACGCTATAACTATCGACACTTAAAAAATTTCAAAGTGTATTTGGCAAAATGACGTGGCCATTCGACTGGCTATGTCATATCTTTCCTTTTCTTTTCTTTCTTCTTTTCTTTCTCTTTGTTTTTACGCCCTCTCCACAATAAGGTGATTGCTGAAAGAGTGTAAGGCTGAGAGGACGCAGCTGACATCGTTCCAGGGCACGGAGGACAAGACGCGAGCATCAGACAGTAAGAAGAAGAAGAAGAAGAAATATCAGAAAGGTAGGGAGGTTACCTAGACTAAGTTTAGTTTGCTACCTTACACGGGGGAGAGCGTAAATTAAGGATAAAAGAGAGAGAGATGAGGAGATACAAATTGTACGTAACACACACACCACACATACAGTTTAGGTTTCACAAGCGGTCGCATAGTGACGTTGCCCTCGAGAATTGTAGAAGGGCTTGTGTGACTTTCTGGGCTGAAGTACGTCAAGGCCACGCTCCCAAGATCTTCTCCAGAGTAAAGGGTCGGTCATCCAGCCTCCTTAAGGCACAATGGAGAGTCCGGCGATCTTCTTTAAATTTTGGACAATGGCACCGGACATGGTTGAGAGTTTCTACACAATGGCAGTTATCGCAGTTGAGGGAGTCAGCCATACCATTGCGATAACTGAATGAATTGGTAAAGACACTAATAAAAGCTCTCGCCTTAAAGGAACTGGTACGATTAACGTCTTGCTGGAGTGAAATCCATAACAATGCTGGGTAACGAGAACCCAGGCTAGTCGGCATGGTCTCATATTTAAAGGACGTTGTAACAAAGTGAGAAATAGAGAGCGTGAAAGAGAAAGAGTGTGGCATGAACCACAGTGCTTATCCTGTGGTTCACTCTGTCTCTATTCCGTTTTAATTGTGAAGCACCGCGCTTGTGCACATCATACTGCTGGCTTCAATTCTTGCTCGTTCCTCCTTTATAAGGGTGGAAGTTTCGTAATTTTATAAGGTCTCTTAGGTATCTACCGCCCTCAACATTGAATCGATGCAATCGACTCCGTAACTATAACGTACCAACAATTGTCTGCCCTTCTCATAAGGCCCGTATTCACAAAACATTCGTACGTTTTTCTGAACCCTCGACGTGTTTTATAAAGGAACAAAATGTATAAAAGGGTAAAGGATACTACGAGATTTATTTGCGAATACCGAGGGACTTTTCTGTGATGAAAAAAAAAAATCCGCTTTTAGAGAACAGAAGTAAACAAGTAAAGCAAACAGTATTTTTAACGTCCCATTCATTTGCTTCATTAACCTGTAAAGTTTTCACAGATTTTGAACCGGAGTGTTGAAACATACCGAAAGTGCACCCGCAATTGGGCATTACGTCTCGTACAACATTTCGCCTGGCGCTGAAAGCAGGCAGAAAGCATTTTTCTCCCCCGTGTGTCAGTATTAGGATAATGCGCCCCACATTACGCTTGGTGTAGCAAACAATAAGGTGGGTATAGCTATTGAAATAAATAGTTCGAAAAAAATAGGTCAAGGTTCCGATCCTACAGCTAAACCAAACAGCGAGAGTGTGGTTCAGGCAATTATCACAACTCGAAGCCAAGTCAAGTTTTAAGAGACTAGCCAGGCGGTTCTCGCAGAGAATCGGTGTTTGGAATATTAGTAAAAAAAATAGGCAAAAGACCAAATTTCGTCCTCACAATTAGGGCACCGACTTCTCTCGAGAAAGACCTAAATAAATTCCTTTCGGTTCTGCAGCCGGAGCCCCAGTAAAGTATCACTCGAACGCTTGAGGGAATTTTTTTTCTGACTTTTCACAGACCTGCTTCCGTGAAACGTAGTTTCCAAAAGAGCGTGAATTTTTAACGAGACGTCTCACGGGTACGTGGCTTTCAGTGGCTTCTTTCGAGGCCCTCATGCGCTGTGTCTTCCAGACCCCGTACGGTTTTTCCTTTAGTTGACGTCGTTGTTAAGCTAAACTCTGAAATGCAGGTCTAGCTTAGTTTTTTTTTCTTTCGCACTCACCGTTTTTCTCTACATAAAGACAACTTGGAATCACTCAAGTGCTCCACTAAGAGCGGAAATCAGCTTAAATGCAGCTATACCCTGAACCCCACGAAAAAAAAAGGGTGTGTTTAAAAAAGCGCTGAACATTACAGAACGAGAAATAGAAACTGTGGTCTGAGGCGTCCGAATACGAACAAAAAATATACATCGATCTTTTTTCCAACAGTGAAGTTGTCCTTCGTCGAGTCTTTCATGTCTGTGGTTCGTGGTAACGCTTGTGGGCATCATAACTGGGCATGTGCCACAGACATTGGGTAGATACCACTATACCAACAGCTTGTCCGCTAAATATGAAGCCAACACTTGTCCGTAAAAAGCGTGTGCTCCACGGAAATATGTGCTGTCTATCGAAAAACTATCACCATCATAAACGTGTCTGTGCCACAGAAATTCCGTTCTTATCAAATTTCTTTCTTACGAGCATGCGTAATGTCGGTGGTTGTAATTGTTGGAATCACTATTTAGGAACGGGGGCAATAAAGTTCACATAATAAACTTGAGGAAAAGAATGACTAACGTGGCGTGTATCACTGCCATTTGAATAAAGTGCTATGCCTTACACAAACTACTCACTACCCGTCATTGCGGTTTCTAATTCAGCCTTCAAGAATGACGAATTCGCTCCATTCGTCTTTAATTGAAATCTCAATTTAAGATAGCACTTATTTGCCTGGACCTATTGGTACTTTTGCCAACGGCATTCTTTCATAGCTCACATAAGAAACAAGCACAGATTATGTACGTGAAAACAGGTATATTTTTAAAGACTTTCCTTTAAGTGGTGGAAAAAAAGAGCAATCATATCATTCCTACTTAATAAACTACAATAAACTCATTCAGTACATTATCAGGAATTTATGATATCATTATTACGCTTCGGAACCTCCAGTGATTACCCGAAATTGTGTGTCAGAGAAGCAAACTCGTGGAAACCAAGATGAAAAAGAGTGCTATGTTCACACTTTTTTCATAATTTTATTGCAGCGTAGTTTAAGCCTCTGCGCTTTCTTGCCGCGAGCCTACTCCAGATAATAAGGCTTTATTTTTAACCACGTAGTTCTCACTCTTTGCTTCCCAGGCCGCAGTTACTTGAACGCCATAACTCCATTTCTTGTGCGTACAAGAGGTAAGTAAGAAGAAACAAACAGATGTGAAGATGAAAATAATCAAAAGTTGATGTTCTTACCTTCTTTCTCAAGACACGGTAAAAAGAAACGAGGGCGGGGAGGGGCTATCGCGTTAGATTAGAGTCGCTCCTCGTACCTAGACTAAGCAAATCGCGTTCTGAAAAAGTCGTTCGCAAAGACAACACGCATTACGTCTCCGAGAAGCTCTGTTCCACGCTCTTCCACACTTCCATCTCAGCCCTTTTTTTTTCTTATTTGTATTCTTTTTGCTTACGCGCGCTCGTAAGAAAGAAAGGGGAAAGTCTGCGAAACATTTTGTGGGCCTGCGCAGACAGAGAAGAGGATTAAAACGAATCAGAGCAGGACAATATAACAGAAACTCCGGAACCATCCTGCGCAAGGATAAATGAAGAGCATGAAGGAGATAATGGCTTGCTTCTCGTCCTTCTCTCGCTCATCGAGCTTCAACAAATGGAGTTGGAGAAGGGCGGAAAACGCGGCCAGGCGATAGGCTTAACAAAGCGGAGCCAGTTGCCAGACGAAGTGTGAACGCGAGTCAAAAGACGCCTCGCGGAGCCTGAGCTTGGGTTCAGCGTGTTGCTTCCGTATATTTTTGGCGTTTTTTATAAGTTTTTTTTTTCATTGCTTAGAAAGGCAGCACGAAAACTTCTCGCTCAGTCTCCCTTTCTGCTCCGTGTTTTCTTTCTCTCCGCTGTGAGACACATTTGCGACAAGGAAGAACGCCTCTGAAGCGGAAATTGCTGCAATAAGCCTTAATTCCGGTTCCGGAATTTTTCCACTCGTTATTGTTACATCACTACATGTCTTTTTTTATCCCTGTTTTGTATTTTATTCCTTGCATTTTAATTATTTTTTATGCAAACCAGTGGAATCTCACGCGGATTTGGTCTCATTATACAACTGTTGTGTCGCGGAGTCTGCAATGTTAAAATCTTATCATGGACATTTAACCCTGTTTGCGTCACGCTGATCTGAAATAATATTTCAACAAAACAATGACAGCAGGTGAGAGCTAGAGCAAGGCTGGGTAATTGCAAGCATGTATCGAAAAAAGCGAGTAATCTTTCAGAAGTGGAAGTCAGTTCGTGCAAAGTCTTTCGAAAACATTCTTTTTAAAAAAATGCGCATTCGCGCTACAGCCATTGAGTAAATTTCAATTTATTCTAACTAATTGGGGCAACGGATACGAAAGAGACTTATGTTTCAGACTTATACGTGGAACCACTGCTCGGACGGCCTTGTTACTTCTCTGTCGTTCCGTGATCAATGGGCATACGATATTATGCTAGAGTCCTATATGGAGTACCATGATGCGCAGTTTAGGTATGCGCAATAATTCTGCTGCGGAAGCGGATGTGGAATCCCATATTCCTCTCTTCCCTTGAGTTTTCACATGTTCTGCCGGTTCTCGACGGAGACGACGCTACCCTTCTTCGTTATGTCTCCAAGCATTTTTGAGCAATCTTTTACATTTCGTATAAGAAAATCACGCGCACTTGAAGGGCCTCGAAAAAACACGTGTGCCCTTTTTTGCACGAATGGCCTCAGTTAGAAGTTCATATGCAAGCGCTCACGAATGCCCTGGTCTGTACTTAATACACACTAACTGTGATGTGAAGTAATTTCAGGAGGGCATAGTTTTATTACGCTGTCGCAGCACAAAGCTGCCTTTGCTTCTTTTCGATTACCTTCAAACAGACAACTCGTGTCCCCGTATCAAGCTGACAAGTGTCGTCGAGTTACCGCGAACAGCTGTCATTCACCGCATGTGCTTTATTTCACTTCGTCTTTTCCGCTCTTTATAGTTCTTATCGTTCTCACACCTTTCTTTCAATACCCAGTGTAGGGATTAAAACTATACTTTTGATTAACTTAACCTCAGCATTTTTACTTGACGTTATGTCCTCCGTATTGTTCATTGTTTAGTTTCATCTCTGTTGTTGATTTTGGTCGTTTAGGCTACCCTAAGTCCCAGCTCAATGTGGTGTATTGCTAATCATCCACCATGGTATAAAGGTCTTTATTTCTCAGGTTGCAAGCACGCCATAAGGGCGGTATGGGCAAAAACATATGCGGTTTTCCCATGACTGCGTGCAAACCTGTTTGTGATGGTTTAGAGTGTGTGAACGTATATTTATGTTTCCCGAAAAGGTGTTACACCTGCTTCTGAATGCACGGCACGCACTATAAGTGGTCAGCTACTTGCATTTTATACTCGCTGATTCCGAGTGAAGCAAATTGCATGAGAGAAAATGATATCCAACACTTTTTCAAAAAACCTAACCATCTACTGAAATCATGCCACCACTTTCTCGCTTCTCTTGAAGTACGACAAAAAAATCAAGAACTGAATGTAGGAAGAAGCCAGGAACTGTAGCCAAGTATTCTCGTTTTTTATACCAGAATAGACACACATGCATGTGTAACGCGAGTAGATCTTATAAATATACAGCATCTCGTGCTCCGACGTCCGGGCTGGCAGGCCTTAGGTTCACAGTCAATTTGCGTCGAAGTCACTCGAAATCACTCTGCCCCGAGTGCTCACCCTAAGTGCATAGCGAGCGGTGGCACTGTTGCTCGCACCGTGGGCACTGCAGCTTCGCCGAAGTGGCGCTCAGCAGCAGACCATACTAAAAGGAATGTCTTTCGCAGTATAGGTTGCGGAAGAGCGGGGCTACAGGGCGATACGTGAGGCGGAAGAGGCAGTCCTCCCTATACCATCCCTCGTATTCGTCTACCTGAGGTGGTTGTTAGGAGAAAGAGAAGATGTGGTGGCGAGGGGGGGATTGCAGGTAGCGGTGGCGTCGAGAGGGGAGTTTCTGATTTCGCCACCAGGTGCCGCAAAGGGGAAACCGCCGAGCTGCATCTATTAAAGATGCTCAACGAAGCATCCCGCGAAAACGTGGGTGGGGGCGATCCTCGCCGCCTGTGGTGGCGGCGGCAACGGTAGCAGCAGCAGCCCACTGCACTGCCAACAACTTCTCTTCTGCTTCGTTTCGCGAGAGCGTTTCGTGGGCAGTTTCTTTGCTAGCGGGTGGCAGCCTCCTGCATACACCGCGGTGTGGCGTCCCTCTCCTCGCCCATTTCACCCTTCCGCCAGGTCTTCAGAGCCAAGGCCCTCGGACCCATAATCCCTCCCTCCACATTTTTGCTCTCACTCACCATTCTCGATGCGTTTTGTGGGGTTGTATAAGTCACTCGAAGTAGAGAGTAGGTAGGTGGCTCTTAGCTGCTAGCGTGAGCCGGCTGAATACGCAGAGGAGAGAGTTCGTCGACGTTTAGTATACGAGACGAGGCGACCTGGAAAGGAAGTAACACGGCGGCCAACAGGGGAAAAGAAAGAAGAGGAGCCAGCAAATAATGAGCCGAGAAAGGCCATCATTCGCAGCTGGAGTGTTGGCGGCGAGGAACTTGTTGGAGAATAACGCGGTGAGGGCTGAAGACCAAGAAAGAGGCTATAATATCGAGCTAAACGCCCGCACGGATGGTTTGAATATGCTCCTGCACGGCCGTATATATAAGTGCCTGTGCCGGAGAGACAGAAAGAAAAGGAACCCCGCACGATGATTAAGCTAGATTTTCGGCAGATCTCCTGAGAAAGTGATTTGAAGGTAGAGTCGGGCTCAGTTTCCAATGGTAAAGCGAGTAATAATAATAATAAACAAAACATGGATACGTCTACGGTGGACGAAAAATCCGAAGAGGGAATGGAAATGCATCCGCTAGCGATACGGAATATCTCTAAGCCGGACAGGTGAAAAAAGTGCCGTGAAATTTCACAGTCTTCTGCAAAGAATGTATGAATATGGCTGTTTCCGCTCGTTACCGCAAGTAACTTCGAGAGGTGCTGGCTAACACTCTAAGGCAGGTATGGGCGACCTTTCGAGGCGGAAGGCTGAGTTTTGATAAGCCACCATGGTGGAAAACACACAGCAGATCGGAAAGGGAAGGGGGGGGGGGGGGGAGGTAGCTTCGTAGGCAAACAAACAAAATGGGGGAATTTGCAAAAATGATGAACAAAATTGGAATAAAAATCACATTTATTTGCAGCACGCATGAGACAAGGGTGAAGTTTTTAGGTTACAAGCAAAACCAATCACACCAACAATTACGGTATTTTCTATTTCGAGTTCTGAGCGCATCTTCTTGTTCGGGCAACGCTGACTGTGTTTGAAGTCCTGCCTATCTGCAGTTGTAGCAATAAAACATTCCTTTCGTAATGCCACATAAAGTGCCAGCACTCGATGCACACCACTCTGCGCGTTGCAGGTGCTGCAAACCACGAGAAACGGTGACAGTCCCGTTGTGGCAAGTGACGCCAACCGTAGTCTGTCAGTCATCGGTATGTCTCAATCGGTAGGCGATCGGAGGTGCAATTCGAAGGTGTTGGGTACACCCACACTCGGAGAGGGTGCTTGTTTCGCACTCGTTAGGTCGTTTCAGTTTATATCACAAGTATTGCACTACAAAAAAAAACAAATGAAATTTTCTGTGTTTTTCTTGGTTTTTTAATTGTGTGCCAGTTTCATTTAGTTGGGTATAAGAATGAAACGAGCCCCTTGAACACTTTCTCTTCTTTCGTTGCTGCAAGCAATAAAAAAATCACAGCATGTCCACGGAGGGAATGATGATGAGTGAGCGAAGCGTCCATCCGTACATCCATGCGTCTATCTGTCCGTGCGTCCGGACTGACGGTAAGAGGCGTGGACGGAAGGACGGAGGACAGAAACACAAACGGATGAACTCACACATGGACAGGTGTAAGCACGGATGAAAGCACGGATGGACAGATGGACAGAAGCACGGACGGACGGACGTACAGACGGACGAACAGAAGTATTAACGGACAGAGCGATAGACAGAAGCACGGACGGGTGGACGGATGGATGGACGGACAGAAGCACGGACGCCCGGGCGAATGATGGACGGACGCTCGGATGGAAGCATGAACGGAAGCATGGATGGCTGGACAGACGGACGGACGGGAGGATGCTTCATGCTAATCATCATCATTTACTGCGTTGCTACGCCGTGAAAACCACTAGCACCACCTAGTTATTTTATTCCCAATGACGTGCGCGCAACGGCATCTATTGAGCAAGTCGTAAACTAGAGGTGGTTACATACTACATACGGAGGAGGGGACGACCTACGGCCTAAGGAGCATCGCCCCTAAAAAGAGAAAGTTGTGGGCCAGCTCAAAGCTGCCAGAGTGAAAGGTCGTACGCGTCGAAAAACATATTCACAAAAATGTCGTACGCTAAACACTTTTCTAAGAGTGTTTTTTTTTTGTTTCTGAATAACGATGCGGGAGATATTTTCAGCGAATCTATCTCACGAGTTTGAAAACACACTTAGAGAAGCGTTATAAAATTCGCCCCTGGTGCGTAAAGCTTGCAGCTTGAGCTTCTTGATGCGTCGGCTTGGTACAAAAGACGAAGAAATGCAAAGTACAAGTGCAATTACAAGTATAACTACAAGCTATATTTCGTCTGTTGCTACTTGTGCGCTGAATTAAATTGGGGTTCCGTTTCTCCCAGCTGTTCATGTTAGGACGTCAGTGTTCGTCCATTGTGTCACCGCCCTTTTCTAAAAAACAAATGTTCATCCCACTTCAATTACGATGACATTGTAGCATATGTGGATACTACATCTACATTGCCATCCAAGCCCACCTAATGATTTCCTATGCAAATAGCCAAAACCTGCCGTATGTCATTACGACAGATGAGACAAAACCGGACTAATACCGGACTATCCTTTGCCTTCGGAGGATATTGACTGCTTACCAGCCAGCCACGTTCACTATTTTGAGGCAGCTATTGTGAGGCTGACGGTCTCAGAATGACCAAGGCCATTTGATACACACGTGATATCTCAGAAGTGTGGCAGCTTGGGCTAGTTGGTATGACATGACGATAGTTATAGTGCGAGAACAGAACAACTCCATAGAGACAAGAAGGACACGAAGAACACGAGCGCTCGTGTCCTTCTTGTCTCTGGGTCATCGTTCTGTTCTCGCGCTATAACTATCGTGAGCTCTCAGTTTTACTGCCCTTGAGCATGCTATTTTTTTTTGTCCTTCTTGCCGTCTGCGTTTTGTGAGCACTAGGAATGCATAAAAGTACCGTATAATAAAGACAAGCACTTTGTAGTAAACGAAGCATCAAGAACGTCTCAAGCATCATTACAAAGATTAGACACAGAGATAGGCATATTAGATGTGAAATGTTATAAAGAACTTTTGAAAGCTTGCGACTGCTTTGATATTGCTCAAGATTTGCGGAAGCTTTGTATTGTATGGTGCTTATTATTTACTGCAACCCTATACAATGCAGCTTGTATAGTTTAAAAATGAAGGAAGCCTTGCCTTTCTTTATGGAGAGGCTAACTGACGCCAAGACGCAGTTGGCGGGAACTTGTTTCGCCTGCTGCTGGCAGCTCCACAAGCTTCGGCACCTGTTGCTCACTTTCGCCTATGTTCTTCTTGTATTTTTACATTGATTTTAAGTTTGCTTACCGACAAATCATTTTTAAATAACGCATTACGCTTTTAAATTTCCTTAATGACAAATTGTTTTTTTAATACTGAATTACATTATTCTTGCAAGCTCACAGCTGCGACAACTATATATTCAAGCTAATGATGACAGAGCAAGTAAAAGCTGAGATAGAGGACAAGGGAAGAGGCAAAAAGGAGCGCCTATCTTTGACTTGCGTCTCAGTTTTTACGCACTACATTATTATTAGTTATGTATTGCTAGAACGCCCAACTTCATACCTTTGCCAACTATCTCCAAGTCTCGTTTCTTCTTTCAGGTTCATAAGTGTGGAGTCATTCACTTTCATTTGTTTGCCGCTCAGAGGACTTGCCAGCTAATGAACAGCACGTGCCCTCTAAAAGCACACGGCACGTGCGTGAATAATAGAGGGTGGACCCTGCGCTTGACGCTGGCAATTAACAACAGCAGAGAAGAAAATCCACTAGCCATGGTCGGCTTTCTTACATGCAGTACCGAACAACAATTGCCTCATGTTGGCTCTTTCTCTCTTATTTAAGTTCGGCTAAACGTCAACACCACCTCAGCTCCAAGGTTCTCGCTTTCTATGCATCAAATGTGTGGGGTACTTGTTCTTCTTTCTTTTTATTTATATATTTTCATTCTTAGACAAAATAGTCACTTAATGTTGGGCTGGACAGGACAGGACATATAAGCGTGTTCTCTGGTTCGCGGGTACCTGTGGCGCAGACACTACTGTTTCTGCGGTGCGCCAAGAAAAATACTCCAGCGGCTACTTGCGAACACCTGTCGTTGTCGCGAGAACCGCAATTACGCTTAAGCACTCGGTGCAGGCCTAAAGCTAGCTCGAAATAAAGCGCGAAGCCAGAACCGTGCAAAAAATTGATAGAGAGCAAATAATATACAAGACCGGAGGATGACACGATAAGGTAAAGGTCGAGCAAAGTAGTCATTACAGACAGAAAGAAAGCTAAGAAAAAACAAAGAGACAGTGTGATTTGCGCAAGAAGATCAATATGTGTATCCAATGAAAAGACAGAAAAGTGTTGCGAAGATGTTAAAGAAGCCATTGCCATTGCCAAAACCAAATTACTTTACGAGAATTTCTTCATCTTAATCTTCGTGTTTTCAAAAGAAAGTTTCACCGACGCGATAAGCACTACAGAATCTTAAAAAAAAAGAAAACTCTCATTCGTGATGTTAAATTTTGCATTGATTTTTTAGATTTATGTCATTTGCGTTGTGGTATAACCTCTCAGCCGGACAGGTGAAAAACGTGCCGGACAGGTGAAAAAAGTGCAGAAGACATTGAAAAAATTTCAATGTCTTCTGCAAAGAATGTATGAATATGGCTGTTTCCGCTCGTTACCGCAAGTAACTTCGAGAGGTGCTGGCTAACACTCTAAGGCAGGTATGGGCGACCTTTCGAGGCGGAAGGTTGAGTTTTGATCAGCCGCCATGGTGAAAAACACACAGCAGATCGGAATGGGAAGGGGCGGGGGTAGCTTCGTAGACAAACAAACAAAATGGGGGAATTTGCAAAAATGAGCGGCAAACAAACGAAAGTGAACAACTGCACACTTATGAACCAGAAAGAAGAAACGAGACTTGGAGATAGTTGGCAAAGGTATGAAGTTGGGCGTTCTAGCAATACATAACTAATAATACTGTAGTGCGGCGATGGCGTAATGGTTAGAGCATCCGCCTCGCATGCAAGAGGTCCGTGGCTCAAATCCCGGTGCCGCGCAGTTCCCAACCGGATTAAAAAAAATCCGCGTGCTGATGGAACTGCATTAAGAGGCCTGGGGTGCGGCCTCACCAGTAACCACTGCCAGGAACGCACTCCCTCACCAGAGAAGGATTGGCCACCCTGGTGCAGTATCTGGCCACTACCTCCCACATGCATACGTCAAATAACTCACGGCCCTCAGTCCCCAGAAGCTGCGAAGCAACTGACCACGGCGGCGGTCAGATCTGCAACGCAGCTGAGGGTGCTAAGAATCTCTGGATCCGGACAGGCCGCCATTGGAACCTGAATTTGGCAACGTTTAACGCTAGAACCTTATCGAGTGAGGGAAGTCTAGCTGTACTATCCGAGGAGCTAGAAGGTGTTAAATGAGATATAACAGGGCACAGTGAGGTTAGGAGGACAGATGAGGCCTATACGGTGCTACAGAATGGGCACGTCCTTTGCTATCGGGGCTTGGCAGACAGAAGAGAACTGGGAGTGGGGTTCCCAATTCACAGAAACATAGCTGGCAACATAGAGGAATACTATAGCATTAATGAAAGGGTGGTAGGTATCGTAATTAAACTGAATAAACGATACAAGATGAAGGTAGTACAGGCTTACGCGCCTACATCCAGCCATGATGACGCTTCAGTTGAAAGCTTCTATGAAGACGTCGAATCGGCAATAAGTAAGGTAAAAACACAGTATACTATAGTGATGGGCGACTTTAATGCAAAGGTAGGGAAGAAGCAGGCTGGAGACCAGGCAGTAGGAGATTATGGCATCGGTACTAGAAACGCCAGAGGAGAGCTACTAGTAGAATTCGCAGAACGCAATTATTTACGGATTTTGAATACCTTCTACCGAAAACGAGCAAACCACAAGTGGACATGGAGGAGCCCTAATGACGAAAATAAGAACGAAATAGACCTTATAATGAGTGCACACCCAGGAATCGTGCAGGATGTGGAAGTGGTTGGCGAGGTACGAAGCAGTGACCATAGAATGGTACGGTCTCGAATTCGCCTAGACTTGAAGAAGGAACGACAGAAACTGATACGCAAGAAGCCATTCAATGAGCTAGCAGTGAAAGGGAAAATACAGGAATTCAGAGTGTCGCTGCAGAACAGGTACTCGGCTCTTAGTGAGGAAACCAACCTTAGCGTAGATACAATGAATGATAATCTGACGAGTATGATTACAGAGTGTGCCGTGGAAGTTGGAGGCAAAGTAGTTAGACAGGACACTGGCAAGCTTTCCCAGGAAACGAAGAACCTAATTAAGAAGCGTCAAATTATGAAAGTATCAAGTACAACAGACAAAATAGAACCAGCAGAGCTTTCGAAGTTGATTAATAGACGTAAGGTATGCGATGTAAGAAGGTATAACATGGAGAGAATCGAACACGCTCTGAAAAACGGAGGAAACGTCAAAGCAGTGAAGAAGAAACTTGGGATAGGCAAAAGTCGTCTGTATGCACTAAGGGACAAAGAAGGCAAAATACCTACCAATATGAATAGGATAGTTAAAATAGCGGAGGAGTTTTACAGAGATCTGTACAGTAGCCGAGACAACCACGACCTTAATACTATAAGAACTAGCAGTAACCCAGATGAAACCCCACCAGTAATGATAGAAGAAGTCAGAAAAGCTTTGGAGAGCATGCAAAGAGGCAAAGCTGCTGGTGAGAATCAGGTAACATCAAATCTGCTGAAAGATGGAGGACAGATTGTGTTAGAAAAACTAGCCGCCCTGTTTACGAGGTGTCTCCTGACGGGAACAGTACCAGAGCCTTGGAAGAACGCTAACATCATCTTAATACATAACAAAGGAGATGACAAGGACTTGAAAAATTTCAGGCCGATCAGCTTGCTTTCTGTAGTATACAAGCTCTTTACCAAGGTAATTGCTAACAGAGTAAAGAAAACATTGGAATTCAATCAACCTAAGGAACAAGCAGTATTTCGAACAAGCTACTCAACAATCCACCACATTCATACTATCAATCAGGTAATAGAGAAATGCTCAGAATTTAACCAACCACTATACATAGCCTTCATAGATTACGAGAAGGCGTTTGATTCATTAGAAATATCAGCCGTCATGCAGACACTGCGGAATCAGGGCGTAGATGAAGCTTATATAAACATTCTTGAAGAAGTCTACAGGGGATCAACTGCTACCATAGTGCTTCATAAAGAAAGCAACAGAATACCAATCAAGGTGTAAGGCAGGGGGACACAATTTCCCCAATGCTATTTACCGCGTGCTTACAGGAGGTTTTCAGAAGCCTAGAATGGGAACAGTTGGGGATAAGAGTTAACGGAGAATACCTTAGTAACCTGCGCTTCGTCGATGACATTGCATTGCTGAGTAACTCAGGGGACGAATTGCAACTCATGATTACGGAGTTAGACAAGGAGAGCAGAAAGGTGGGTCTTAAAATTAATCTGCAGAAAACGAAGGTAATGTACAACAACCTCGGAAAGGAGCAGCGCTTCGAGATAGGTAATAGCGCACTTGAAGTTGTAAAAGACTATGTGTACTTAGGGCAGGTAGTAACCGCAGAGCCGAACCACGAGATTGAAGTAACTAGAAGAATAAGAATGGGGTGGAGCACATTCGGCAAGCACTCTCAAATTATGACAGGTAGATTGCCACTATTTCTCAAGAGGAAGGTATATAACAGCTGTATCTTGCCGGTACTTAGCTACGGAGCAGAAACCTGGAGACTTACAAAGAGGGTTCAGCTTAAATTGAGAACGACGCAGCGAGCAATGGAAAGAAAAATGGTTGGTGTAACCTTAAGAAAAAGAAGAGAGCAGAGTGGATTAGGGGACAAACAGGGGTTAAGGATATCATAGTTAAAATAAAGAAGAGGAAATGAACATGGGCTGGGCATGTAGCCCGTAGACAGGATGACCGCTGGTCATTAAGGGTAACTGACTGGATTCCCAGAGAAGGTAAGCGGGTTAGGGGGAGACAGAAGGTTAGGTGGGCAGATGAGATTAAGAAGTTTGCGGGTATATATTGGCAGCAGCAAGCACAGGACCGGGTTAACTGGCGGAACATGGGAGAGGCCTTTGTCCTGCAGTGGACGTAGTCAGGCTGATGATGATGATGATGATGATGATGATGATGATGATGATGATGATGATGATGATAAGCTAGTACACGCGCCGCCTTCTTGCACTCAGACTAGTTTCTTAATATCTGCTTTGATACTTCTTGGGGCGCATTCTTATGACGAAGAAATATATAAAGCGCACTTACTATGCCATAATTCGCACTTATATGTCTATTTGGGTCAGTGATGATCTACGCACGCATGCACAGCTGCTACTGCGCACAAGCTTACTACATGGCCCTGATAGAGTACGCAGTATTGTCCAATACCGGATCATGTGGAATACTGGAACATCGTAGGCGCGTTTTGAAAATGGAAGCTATTGGAATGGACCTACCAAAAGCAGTCACAAAACCTTTCCTCTGTGATACTTTCATTTTGGTTTTGTTGCATTCGTTGCGCGGCTAGTTGGTTCGTAATTGTAAGCTGTAGAGCAGAAATTACGCACTGGTTGGGGAATGCGGGGAGCGTAGGGCAAATGTCATCCACTGTTGTGGCACTTGCGTGCTCGCGTGTGCCTTGGGTGATCTTCCTTGCGCCGTACTTAATTAGCACTCCGGAATTCCCAGTACCTTCGGTCGTTTTTGAGCGCTCTAGTGGCGTAAAGAGCCGACCTGTAACTGTCTGTAGACAAAAATGATGTGTAGTGTTTGGACACTCCTACAATTATGACTTTGTTGTGCCATAGTTTTGTCGTCTACTGCTGTCACAGAATGTTCCTCTTCTTTTCCCATTCTTTTTACATACCCTTTCTCCTTCTGATTTACAGGGTAGCCAACCGGAGGCTACCTTTATTCAGTGTTAGCTTCTCTTTTTTTCTCTCTCTCTTTCTTGAGGCATTCGATTCGTTTAAACCGAGCACTTCCAAAACGTTCGGCAAGTTTTTTTCCTCGCGCACTGCCCAAATTCAGAGTGCTTTGGGGTGGTCTTATTTTTAAGCGCGGTTGAGATATGGGGGAGTTCCGATCACGAGGGTTAGCAGCTCCCGTTGTTAGCACAACGTCAGCTATGGCAGAGAAAGTCTTGCTTGCTTTCAACACTTCTTTCTTGCTCAGATTAAGAGTGCACTCAACAGTGTTCGTCTTAGAATGAAATCCAGACAAAAAGGTCGTTGGACAGAAAGGAAACGAATTTTGTCTCCACGCATTCGTTTTGTAGCGCCTTTGCTTTCTTTAGAGTCAAATTTGAAAAGTCGCCATGAAATTATTTTTGAAAACAACAACCGTTCCTTATTGTCTTATTAGGCGTAGCAACGTGACGATGCCTTGACAGTGAGCCTAAGCTAATCGGTAACGCTTCTGAGCTCTACGGCATGGAGCAACTTTCAATAGCACCTGATTTTGAGACGAGGTTCTATCTACATCGATGAATTCTTACGAACCACATCTGCACGATGCATAGCTGCAGCGAGCGCAGCTACTGATATCTTTAGTCGCCTCTCGGGACTGTCGTTCAACGTGATCACCAGGAACGTGCCACGTAGCGCCAAAACGACAGCGGTGTGAAGAGAGACCTCCTTCTCGAAGATCTTCAACTAGGCTTAGTTTGTACGGCGCAGCATGACTCCTGCTACCTACCAACTCCTTTTTTTACCGTAATTCATAATTGTGAGGAATGTACGTATGTGCGAGTCACGAGAAACTGTGATTGCGTGCGCTTAATATATGGCACATGTCGGGTGTAATTGCCCATGCCCCTACTTTGACAGAGACAGAAGTGCTCCTTCTTAAGGTAGCGAGCATCGAATATACATACGTCGATGTTGCCGCGATGCCATTAAATAATCTTGAACTACTGTACAGGTAAGGAAAAGTTCAAATCTTCGTAACGATAATTGCGAACTAGTATGGCATGCTCAGTACTTTTCTCTTTTGCTGTGCCGCTTGCGAACTATAAATTCAGATTATTTCATCAAAATTTATGACAGGCTATTTTAATTTCCTCGCTTTAATCCTAATATTTCAAACTATCAAGAAAAAAAAGCGAAATTCGACACTCCCCTTCCTATTAACGAAGAAGCCGTTTTGTTTCCTTTCCGGGTGGCACAACCTCCTTTACGAAGCCAAGCCGCTGTTGATTATGGTCGTTTTTATAATGAGCAGTCAGGCATAACTGAAAACAAATGCATTCGCACAAACACACGCATGCATACACACCGGGTGACTGTTTCCACGTAGCATGCATGGACGTTGAAAAACGCAATTTGAGTGGCCATTCAAGCTTTCTGTTTTGGGCACTCTTCGCGATGCCATCACAACTCGGCGAAGCGTACACGATTAAAAACTCATTAAAAGTAACAAGATGCGTTTTTGAACGGGGCTTCAGCAAGAGGAAGCCGAGAAGCTTATTTTCAGCACCGCATCATGAATGCCAGGACAAGGTAATATTTTCCAGTCGGCTGAAAATATTTTAAGCCTCGATCCTCCAGCAATCTTTTCTCTTTGTTTTTTTCAACATTCACTGAGGTTTCAGTGCATCTATATTTATATATGTATGTGTATGTGCGTGTAAGCTCAAGTTTTTGCTTGGGAAAGACGAGCGCGGACTTAGCCAAATCGTTTTCATTGTTAAGCAGAATTGAAAACATTTTGCGAAAAAAAAAAGAGGCATGTTGTGCCGCTGGAGCTGCGGAACGTGTCCACGGATGATGCTGAACACTCAGAGGCAGAGCAGAAAACTGCTAAATAAAAATGTCAGGAATTCATTCATTCATTCATTCATTCATTCATTCATTCATTCATTCATTCATTTATTCATTAATTCATTCGCCAATCAGCATCTCAAGGCCTTAGCAATGATGCTTTTATCCCACACAAAATACATGGATAGAAAATAAGACATTGAAGAATGTGCGTGTGACACATGCGATAGAGGGCGCACAGTTTATGACGGAACGTGGCCGCGGCTATACTTCATTGCCCACTGACAATGTCACCATTTCCGCTTTCAACAAACCAGGAGTACTGCTGAGCAGACACTTGAGTATGAAGTTGTGGCAGGTTCAATATTCGATTACAGCGCCCATGTTCCGATCGCAGCTGTTGTTGTAACGTACGTTGTCACACGGTGAAACAAAGTGAGCGAGAAAGAAGAAGGGTAAAGCTTTAAGGCGGTCACGATTATAAATCTTCTTCGTAGGCTGAAGGCGCGTCTTGCTGTGGTGGTCTAGTGGCTAAGGCACTCGGATGCTGACCCGCAGGGCGCGAGATCTACTTCCGGCGGCGGCGGCTGCATTTTTCATTAAGGTGAAAATGCTGTATGTGCACGTCAAAGAACCCCAGGTGGTCGAAATTTCCGGAGCCCTCCACTACGGCGTCTCTCATAATCATATGGTGGTTTTGGGACGTTAAACTCCACATATCAATCAATTAGTCTGGAGGCGCATGTGTGAAGGCGTGATAGCCAGCAGTTGTAGTGACCAGTCGGCTGTCTGTTATTTGGTGAGGGAGTTGGCTGGAGCAATTGGATAAAGTTATATAAATAACTATATTGAATGTTCTGGATTCGTATTATCATAAGGGGGGCGCAAAATTGTCTTACTGCAGTCTGATCGTGAGGTTATGTTGTTCTTCAACATGTTCCCAAAAGTTCGCACAGCAAAGTATTTTCTTGCACAGCAACCGGTATGCAGTCTCCATCGCCACCTCGAACTGCACGCTAACCAGTAAAGGGATGGAATGGCGCTAAGGAAAGGTTGTCAGTAAACAGGAACTTCTGCTTGGAGTTGGCCTAATAACTCCTGCTCATACATTTGGGGTTTGGGCTGCTGGAGTTACACGATCACCTTTTCTTTTCCACTGTGGAATTCCTTTATGATCCCAACGAATCGCTTTCATGAATGATGCGATTTGTTTGTATTTTTTTAGCTATTCATGAGAATGTAGCAACGCGACTGTCACATTCAGCTGGCCATTAAATAAAAAGAGCGCTGTGTGGCAGGGCACTCACGAGAAATATTAGCTTATTTATTTATTCATTTCATTTAGGGCTCTACTCAAACACTCAATGAAAAAACCGTAAACACCACTGATAATTTCGCTTGGCTACCAATAATATTGTTTAGATTTTTTCTCTTTGTTTGACGAACCTTACTACCCCATAATTCACGGCCGATATCCCCTGGTAGGTAGAGTCATTCTTCCAGATTCCAACCAATTAGGCAGGTTAAAAAAATTGACTCCCAATTATCAGAGAGAGAGAGAGAGACAAAGGGAAAAGGCAAGAAGGTTATCCAAGCTACGCTCGGTTGGCTCCCCTACACTTTAAGGGGGGGAGAGGGGCAATAATAGATAAGATAAATAATTAAACAATTAAAAAAATTAGCAGTGGCTTAGCTCGGCTATGCCATGACATACGTAGCTTGAACTACGAATGGACGGACAGGCCGACAGATGAACGAACTAGAAAGTGAGCTTATTCTAGTAAAACGCCAGCATTCCAAGTTACACGTAACTCCGGGAGCTTCCAGGCGTTCCGGTGTGCGCCGTGTGGCGTCGCCGTTTCTCGGGCGTGCGCAGCACGGCTTTCGAGAGGGCATGCGAAACTACTCAACCTCAGACAGTGTAGCTTCGGCTACAAAGGAACATGAACAGTTGCTAAGAACACACACAACACAAACATGTGCCAACCAACCAAACAGTTAGCTATGGGACACTCGAGGTGCTTGGCTGAGCTAGTTGCTCGAGCCGCTACGCTTCAACTCGCACGTCTTTCCATCAATAAAGGAAGCGACGGCGGCATGGCATCGTCGGCCACCGTCACGTTGTCCTTCATTGTGTTGATAACCAGGACGAAATGACAAGTGACTAGCACTGCACCACTGCCACTGAGTTCCGCGGCCACGTACCAGCCAGCAGACGAACGGAGGCCCGATCAGGCCGTGCCTATGCCCCCGTTCCGGACCTCCCACGTCACACCATCGTTCGAGCAGGCCTTCGAGCTTCTCGACACTTGGTTCCAAAGATTCATGTTTGTGGTCCTGAAGTACCACCTCCCGCTTGACCTTTAAACGCCGCCTGAATTACCTCTCGGGGAGTCCGTTTGATGAGCTACTGGACTCCAGGCTCTGCTTAAGTTTTGCAATGGTACGACAGAACGCATCGCACTTCACACGTCTTTGATGCCCTAATCTTCTATGCAGCCCACCTCGTGGTTGTCCTCGAGCAGAACCTTGAGAGCCCTGCGGCCATGAGGAGAAAAGCAAGCTTTCTTCGGCAGCTGACGGCATCAGCAATACAATATTGCTGCTGTCTTCTCTCTGAAACATCTCCAAACATTTTCTATTTCTCACATATTGATAACATCATCGAGACTCTAACAGAATACCGTATGGTCAGGACTTCTTGTGTCTTGACATTGGTCAGTCACCTGTTTTTTTTTTCAATGCTGATAACATCTCTGTCGTAGGGATTTTTGTGTTGTTGACGCTAACTAGAAGAGCCATGTGGTTGATTATGTATACACTATTTAGAGAAGGCGCGACAGATAGATCGAGGGCAGTTACTGTGGCTGTATGTATTCAAGATAATGTGAAATATTGCACGTGGTGGCTGGCATTAATTTCAAGAGCCGCCAAAACGTTCTCTTCTCTAAAAGACTTCACTAGCATATTTGAGTTGGAAGATACTCTTAATAAAATGACAAAAAACTCAGCTAGCATTGTTGTTTCTAGTTGTATAACAATACCTTCTTCATACCTGGACCTAACACTCAATATAAAGAAAGAAAGAAATAACGAACACATACATGAACTCTTTTTCATAGCAAATTAGTTCGCCTAGAAACCTATCTGTTCACTTGGGCCTTCAAAGCTGCTTTTTGCTGTTGTTGAAATAACTCACTCGAGAAAAAAATCGCCCACAACGGTACATTGCAGAATCGCAGCAGTATCCGACTGAACTTGTCACTAAGAGTTTGCATTGCGTTTTTTTTTATTTCTCTCTTTTTTTCTGTTTAAGAGTTCTCCTCCTCAGTACTACGCTGCAATTTGAACCGGATTTTCTTTCAGCGGCTTCCCTATATGGCCGCCTCATATAATATTTCAAAAGAAAAGGCGGCAAATCGGCGTGGAGACAGCATCGCTTCCTTCTAAGCCCATTGGTGGCTGATGTCCACGACTGGAACTCGGAAACGATCACTCTGTGAACCGGATTGTGCACGAATTGCCGTAGCGAAATTTTGGCGTGCACCCATCGAAGACACTGCGGCGACGCGATGCCAGTCCGATATTGCATCTGGATGTGTTGCGTGCAGTAAAGTGAACACTAAGCCCGCTTGAGGGACATTTAGTTCGTCCCAAGCAAGTTTCCTTTCAGCGCGAAAATTGTATCCGCGTGAGCTTGTGTTTCACAGTGTATTTCTTGATTCTCCAATGAACTATGAGAGTAAAATCAGCCGCACGACCTGTTTTAATGACCTGTCAGAAAATCTCATAAGCCAAGACACACGCGGTTCACTTGAAAAATAAAACATCAAGGTTCTCTGAAAGCGGGTCAGTTCTCTAAAAATCTGAATATGCCGTAACACTCGGGCTGAGCAGTTCGAAATGGTGCAGCGCGCTCATAATTACACACGCGTACTTTCTGATGCACGGTTCAATCACCACTCGACTGCGATGAATTCTGGAAAACTTAGGCTTCCTTGCGACTCTCTCGCTGCGAAATGTCTACAGTGTGATATGCGTCTATGATCTGCAACATTGCTGTAGAATGCAGATTAGATGGATGATAACGGTTCATGCATACAAGAAGTGGCGCATCCCGTCGAGCACATATATGCATTGTCCTTGCACCTGTTCTTGCCTCCAAAAGAGCTTTCTTCTTGTTAACAATTTTGCCATCTGCTTTACTCTTTACTTCCTTCATGTTCCGAAAGTTTAATTAGTGTCTATGCAACTCTGTTCTTCCGGCTTTTTGCATCTCTATTTTTGGTGTTCCTGTTACGAAGAAACTTCAACTTGGTCGTGCTATCTCATCGGGACCACAATTAGATGATCCTCGAGATCGGAGTGTCACCTTTTCAATAGACGAATCTTTGCGCACTCTATGACGGCACTGCACAAAACAAGCTCTTCTACGGCCGTGTAGAAGCGTCGTTACGTAGAAGACCATCTTCGCTGAAGCTTCGTCTTTCCGCCACCACGGAAGAAAAAAAAACACCGCGCTTAAGGGCGCGAAACTATTTCAAGACCGCCATCGTCGATTCTCTCAAATGTCCACTGGACAGAGCCAGACCCTAACGGAGCAACTGCGAGCGCAATGCACTCCCATCAGTGGGCAAGCTTACACGCACCTTCTTGCGTCGAAAAGCTTTGGCATTCGGTGAGGACCCTCGGAATATTAACATTCCAGGCAGACTCGACCATGGTTCGGCTTGCGGGGGCTACGATGACTATAAAGCTGCTGGCATGTATTGTGTAAGAGCTGTGTATAAATTGGCGCAACCAGCAAGATTCAAGCCATTGCGTGAAGGAGTAATAATTTACCTGGGGAAGGCGCCAGGAGGAGGTTGAAATGGTGCATTTCTCCAGTCTATATATGGAGATTAACGTGGTCATCGCATCCTCCCGTTTCGTTTTTGCTTATCGTGAGTTTGCTTCCGCATTTGTGGCAATTTTTCTCGACAGTACTACTCATGCACGTTAGAACTTCGTTCCATGTCCGTGAACAAGCACCAAGTGAACTACAAAAAGCGAAAATCCGCACTTCGTGAGAAACAGTAATTTTTCGACATCTACAGTCTCTACGTCAGGCCGGATGCTCGTTTACCAACACTTTATACCGATGTGGCCATTCTACAAGGCAAATACTCGATGTGAAGCTACTCTGTTACTTAAAAGAGAAATGATATGCTGTACAAACTATCAAGGAAGCGCTGAAGTCCCTTCTAAACCTTATGACAGTCAGCGCAGATAGGCTATGGCTCTCCAGCTTCAGCGAAATCTGCTTGACCAGGAAGCGCGCCGTGGCATTAGGCAACAATTTTCTACTTGATGCATTTTGCTGACATATCTGGTGCCGACCTAACGAATATATAATACGAGCGAATATACAACAGGCTACACAGAACGAGTAGTGATTGTCCCTTGTCGTTCTGGGTGGCCTGCAGCGTGCCTTCGCATGTACTGTGGATTCAATAACGGTTTTCAAAAACTGCTAGCACATTGCAAAGAAAGAACACTTTCTCACTGCTTCACAAAGTAAAATATATTGCTTTGTTATTTTGTGAAGTTGATTTTAGGCAGAAGTTTTATTTGCACACATATGAACGTACCCATCATTCGTGAACCGCGGATGGTACCTGCGCTACAGATCTGTTTAGTAATGTTGATCGCCATCTTTAACTTATAATACATCTCTGTTTGCTGTATTCTCAGATGTTCCCAAAAACATTGGGTGAAAGTCCCGCCGTGGTGGTCTAGTGGCTAAGGTACTCGGCTGCTGACACGTAGGTCGCGGGATCAAATCCCGGCTGCGACGGCTGTATTTTCGATGGAGGGGGAAATGTTGTAGGCCCGTGTGTGCAGATTTGGGTGTGCGTTAAAGAACCCCACGTAGTCGAAATTACCGGAGCCCTCCACTACGGCGTCTCTCATAACCATATGGTGGTTTGGGGACGTTAAACTCCACATGTAAATGAACATTGGGTGAAAATGCAATCATGTTGAAGAGTAAGAATACCTGGAGGCTTTATTAAACACGGAATTCCCCTGGATTATCAGAAAAAATTGTATTGAGTGAAAGAACAAGAATTTACAACTTTACATTATCTTGCCATCAAACATTACAGTTATGATTTCGTAATAAAAGTAGCTTTTTAAAAGTTTTCTCAGTATTTCACTTGGTTAATTGTAACTATCCATGTAAGTTGAGCGTGAGATTGAGTAAATGTCAATTAGTTCTTTATAGAGTTGTAACGGTTGTTCCAAATGTTTTAGTAAGCTACTCTTTTAATGATTAAATAATGCCGTAAACGTAAATAAGAAAGTTGTTCGGCTTCAAAAATTTTAATGTTTAATGAAAGCTGTGGTCAGTAAATCCGAAAATGTGTTACGATAGCAGCGAATCGCATAACGCACTAATTTTAACGTAGATTCTAAAGCTACAAGCTTGCGTGAAAATCATTACATCCAACAACAGTAACAAAATCATGCTCGCTACACTCATCAAAACGCAACACGAGGCAATAACGAAAAACATCCGCCGTGGTGGGGCTCTAGTACAAACCTGCAAGTCGTGGGATTGAATCCCGGCTGCGGCGGCTGCAGTTTTGGTGGAGGCGAAAATGCTTGAGACCCGTGTGCTTAGATTTAAGTGCACGTTAAATAACCTCAGGTAGTTTTGCTCTACCAACAATGCTACGCTGACATTTACTACGCCACAAAACGTCATCCCACATTGGTCATCACGGTCTTTGGTGGGGCTGACTAACGCTCCCAGGTCAACACAGACGCAAAATACCAAGAAAGAATGAACAAGAGAGTGACTGCCATAGTAGTCCGTCTGGCAAGGCGTTGCACAGGTCAACCGAATCTATTGTGTTCGGCCTCCAGCGTCTTCGAGTTGTCTTCTCTCTACCTTAAATGCATCGTTGTATATACCGTAGTCAGCCCCCGACACCTGGAGTAGAAAGCCAGGAGATAAACAATTCTATCTGCGTGTAGTTAGCACAAATCGCTGTGTAGTTAGCACAAATCAATCAGGAACTGCAAACATCTGTTGGCCTCAAATAGTTGCGCCTATTGTGACATTGTATTTTTTCAAAACATGTAAGTACGAAAGTGCAGAAATTTCGACGTACGTGTGGCGCAGTTTGAGGGAAAGAAATAAAAACATTCTCAAGAAAAACTGCGTGCTTGTGAAATAGAAAGGGACGTCTTCTTTTTATGTAATAACTAACCAAAAAAAGAAGAAAAGCTCTAGGTCAAACTAAAGCGAAGAAATCTTCATCACAACAGCGCACGGTCGGGCGTTAAGAATACCAGCTGTCATTCCGGTGGATAATAGACAGCGCCGCCAACAAAGGCCCGCTTGGCATAATAAGAAAGGGGGAGCAATATCTTGTTCGACCGCTGCAGGATAAACGCCCCACTGATCATCATTGTGCGCCAGGTCACAATGGACTGTTGTTTCATGCGAGCCGTCTATCACTGCGCGTGATAGTTAACTTTATTAGTTAATCTTAGGCGTTGTCATATAGCAGCACCAGAAGTCCTTGTTTTGCATGAAATACGGAAGCCTTACTTGCCTTATAAAACGCAAAAACTATTCCTTGGCGTCGAGCTTCGTCCCGCGACGTCACCGTCAGCTAGTTATGCAAAAAATGATGCTCTCGCGATGACTTCATTACGGCATCACAGATCGCCAAAGTTGGTCCTCAGGACAAACATGACACCATGACGTCGCAGATAATCATACATCATCAAGCCTTGTGACGTCATCATGACTTCGCTATGATGTTACGTGACTAATTGATGATTGACACGCGGGGTTTAAAGTCCCAAAAACACCATATGAATATGAGAGACGCAATAGTGGAGGGCTCAGGAAATTTCGACCATCTGGGGTTCTTTAACGTGCGCCCAAATCGAAGCACACGGGCCTACGGCATGTCCGCCTCCATCGAAAATGCAGCCGCCACAGCCGGAATTCGATCCCGCGACCTGCGGCTCAGCAGCCGAGTACCTTAGCCACTATACCACCACTGAGGGGCTCACATGGTTACGTCATCGCATTACATCGCCGCTTGATCGAAGTTGGGTCAATAACAGAACAGAAGCGTCATAGGTTGGTCCAGTTGGTGCGGGTTTTTTGTGGAACAGCGCCAAATACCGGACGAGAACACAAAGGTTTGGCTTGCTTTTTCTAAATAAACCTTCAGTTAATAGTAAGCGCTTGTTTGTGCTTTCTTCTCTTTTTTTGTGTGTGTTCTCGTCGGTCATTTCGCACTGTTCTGCCACAATCACGGATGCAATGCGATTTCACGTAAGGTGCAGAAGGCTTGCAGTGCGTCCGATTTCTGAGGCACTGCAAAAACACGTCGGATGCAAAAGTTGATTGACTGAGAAGAAAAATAAAAAGAATATGACTTTCGACTTCAAGTCGTCTTTGTCGAATGTGCAAGGAACCCTGTGAGAACTTACGTTACTCGAGTGAGCCAGCTTTTAGGATGCCTTAGTTTGGAACGTTAGACTCACATTCAAAAGTTTCTTACAACAAGCTACTTATGCTGCAGGCTCGTAGTTTACAGAATCTCATATAAGCGGTCACAGGAAAAGATCTTTCAATCAATAATAATAGTTGCTGGGGTTATTGTCTCAAAACCATCATATGATTATGAGAGGTGCCATAGTGGAAAAGCCACGGAATTTCGACCACCTTGGGTACTTCACGTGCACCCAAATCTGAGCAGATGGGTCCCAAGCATTTTCGCTACTGTCGAAAATGTGGCCGCCTAAGTCAGAATTCAATTATGCAACCTGCGGGTCTGCAGCTTAATGCCTTGCACCATGGAAGGTGGAGATATTTTGATTAAACAAGGGATCAATCATGAATGTTGTTTCGCAGCACAGACAGTGAAACTAAGGCCATCCTATTTAGGCCATGTCACATGAGCTACTTGTTCGATGGATTTAAAATTGATGTTAGTGAAAGTTGAAAGTAAAAAAAAAACAAGGGGAGCGTTGCGCTCAGTGGTTGAATGGTATTTTTCAATGCACAGAAAATCGTATACATGACAGTAAAGATACTGTACTGAACGCGCTTCAGTGAAATTGTGTTTCCAGGAGTACATACTGATTCAAATGCAGGACAACAACTGGACCTAGGGCCACACAAACTAGAATGCACCTTGCAGCCTTACAAGATATGGCAAGTGAGGACATTTCAAACGGTATGGAAATGAATGAATGTACCAAATGTCATACATGTCCAGAGACGACGAGGTGGTGTTGGTAGGGGCGATAAAATTTTGCAAGCTTCGCAAGGAGATTCCTCGTACGAATGAGTCTCCTACTTCCACTCGCACGTGAATGCAGTGCGGGTAAATATTTACAAAACTGAAACATTCTGTATAGATTTTGTTTCTTAGTGTTCTCCGAAGTAGTGTACATTAAAAACCAATCAATCTACCGAGTAAGAAACTGAGATTAGCCAGTTACTTATTTCGTGCTTCGTTTAAAAGTTATGCGTTGCGGTGCTTCCTGATTTGAAATGAAGCAGTAATTCACATCGCGATATTTTCATTTATGTTCAACAATTAAAAAAACACTTTATTTTACACAATTTTTCTTCCCTGCATGCAATTTTTTTTAAGGCAAGACTCTAAATGCCATGATAGGATAGACGGCAAGGCTGAATGCCCTGGAGGAGCAGAATGCGTTCACAACTAGTGCGATTCCTTACAGCAGGCAGAGCAGGACAAAACGAAGCGATATATCAATTGCACAAAAAGCACCGCAACACATGAAATGCGGAAAACACATCACAGCAGAGACACCAGCCAGACGATGAAGCGCTTCGCAGAAATGGGCACAGAAATGAGTGAGCAAACGCAAATGCAACGTTTGTATGTGTGTGCGTGCATTTAAGGAGGGGTGGGTTGAGGAGGGGTCATGGCCTCGGCTCTGGAATCCTTTTGTCTCGCCCCGCTGGTGTAACTTCGTTGGATCTCGCTTCCACTCACCCACCGACCCCCTGCGGCCGACCAGAATGATTCCGCCGCGCCCGAGCGTCGCCAGGATGACGCAGTTTCTCCAGACAAGCGCCGCTGGAGAGACGCTAGGGTGGGTCGGCCAGCGCCGCTAAGGCAATTTTCCGATCTGCATTGGAAACAGCAGCCGGCTAGGAGAACGCCCCGCCTACCCACGATGCAAATGCGCTCGCAGCCCGCAGTCACCCGGCAGCTGCACACAGGTTTAGGGCTGAGCAAACACTGAGAAGCGGCCTCAAAGGCGGCTTCCCGCTTCCCAACAGTGAAAGAGAAACCTATGGCAATTGGAGCGGTTAGTGAGGAGTGTAGGGTGGTTCAGGAGAGATACGAAAGCCGCGAACGTGTTAGTTTGGAGAGAGTGAGTCAGTTAGCTTGCTGCGCGGTTACAGTGTAGGCTATAGACAGCCATTTCATACAAGCTTGGCGGCTGGTTCCTCGATTCTGCACCTGAGCCACGTTTTTTCCGAGGGGGCTCTGCAGTAGACGTGCAGCGCAGAGCTTGGATATGTGGTCACATCTAGTTATAGTATGTGGTAGCATGGTAAAGTGAATGAATGCTTGATATTAGAGGTACAAGGTGGCTAAGACCTCATTAATGAACTGCTCTGGAAGAGCGAACTGGTGAAGGCGTGGAGTGACGCAGTATGCGAAGTTCAAAACCAGTTCAGACCGGTAGTGGAGGGCCTGTGTTTCAGGCGCATGAACAATAGAGAGTTTTAGTACTGCGTACGCTGCGTACGTGGCGGCGTTGCGTACGTAAGGACGCCACGTTCTGCGTAGTGCGCATGCGCAGACCGCAACGTGCACGTATCGCATTACGTACGCAGCCGCTACGTACGCACGCATGAGATGCGTGCGTGCATACGTATGGGGTAATCACGCCGCTCTCGAACAAGTTCGCGACAGCGCGAGACTTCATTTTGCAAAATGGCGGCATCAAAGGCAAGCACCGACCGGCTCTGTGGCTTAAAATATGGTCATAATGTGGCTTTAACACCTGGATTGGCTCACATTGGCTGTCAACAAAACGTGCTTCTATTTTGATCTACCAGATGGTGCAACACGCTTCACGCTCGTTACGTACGCGGGTACTACGGCGTACTAAAAGCCAATTAGTGGAAAACGACGCCACTTAACGCAAGGCGCTTACGTGAAGCGTACGTAGCACCATTCCGCAGTACTAAAACTCTCTAATGACGTATCGTGATTGAACGAACATTCGTCGTGACGTGTATGAGCTTCAGTAAGGATTTGTTGAGTCATGTGTAAAAATTGAGAAATGTATTCGTAGTCATTATAACGAACAGATAGCCAACCATGACATTCAGCGGGGGATCAACTTTCATAACGACCAAAATCTTATGTAGTTTCTAAGACAACTGTGTGGCACGAAACACTATTATGATTGATATGTGGGGTTTAACATCCCAAAACCACCATATTATTATGAGAGACGCCGTAGTGGAGGGCTCCGGCAATTTCGACCACCTGGGGTTCTTTAACGCACACCCAAATCTGAGCACACGGGCCTACAACATTTCCACCTCCATCGGAAATGCAGCAGCCGCCACCGCCGGAATTCGAACCCACGACATGCGGGCCAGCAGCTGAGTGCCTTAGCCACTTGACCACCACGGCGAGATGAAACACTATTTGAATTGATGAACATGATCATTACGTATGCCATGGTATCGCATTTTCAATGTGGACAGGGAGTGGGAAATACATGGCATGAATAAACACTTCTCGTCAAATACATTCAATTGCAAAACTGTGTAAAAGAGTTGTTTCGTGCTTCTAGAATACTTGTGGATGGTTGTTTCCAAAGTTTAACGAGATATTTTTGCTGGAACTAAATTTGCGAATTCTTCACTTCGTATAGAGAAACTACTTCGCTTTTGCAAAATCATTTTTACGCAATTAACTATATGCAAGTTTATTCCTTCTCGGTTGTTCGTTATATGAGGTAATAACTCACGTTTGCTGCGCCTGCTGTTCCTACACCGACCTATGGCTTCGAGTTGGAACGGCGTGGTCATACAGCCACCTCTAAACTACGGTGAAGGCGTGCTTGCCGGTATTCAATCTTGATGATTCATCGACGGCTTCACTTCGGGATAGCATGGTCTCACCAACAAGATTGCTGTACGGGTGTTTCGTGGTATTGACTTAGTGTCCCAGTTTTGGCCGGATACCAGCCGTTGCCACCAGCATTCTGTACAAAATATCACTCAAAAACTTATCTGTACCGCTTCCCTGTAATTCGAGGACAAAAATTTCTGAGTAATTTTGCATTTATTTATGAGAAAGTGATTGTCTTGCCTTGAGGCGGCCTAGAAAAATACAACTGAAGAACGTTAGCAGAAAGTCGGCTACGCCTCACAAATACCCATAGTGCGGTGGTGCACGCTTTACAAGAAAAAAAAAGCTTTTGACAACAAAAGATTGCGTGGAGGAAATTACTGTTCCGACGAACGAATAAATAACATGGGTATAGGAGAGAGAAAGAAGGTGAAGAATTTGGGGGGGGGGGGTAGAAATAAAGAGAGGTACAAAGAACAAGTAAGAGAGAAAGGTCATAGCGTTCCTCCTGTAGTGGACATGGTTCCCCTAACGGACTGAAGGGAAGAAGTAAACGGGGCGTAACGATGGCATTGAGTAGTAGTGAGCAAGCAGAACCCATACCTTAACACCTCAACCCTCATCTAAGCTAAACAATGGCCAAAGCTGAAAAGCGCGCGAGCATAAGACGGAACGCTAGCGCACCTTTCTGGTCGGCCATGCATAAACTAAGCCGTACCTGTCTATAATTTAGTCGGTTGTAATTTATGCTTAAAAGAAGTTGTTCTATGAGCTAACATTTCAATTTTTTAGGATGCGTATCAAATTACATTTTGGGATGAAAATGCCGAATAGTTTCCTATAGTTGTATTTCACTATGTGTAATATATTAACACTTGTTCAAGCTAGTAGAATGAACTTGCATTGCAATGTAACCGCATGACTAATTAACCAGCAAAATAAATAAATAAATACATAAATAAATAAATCACGGTACTATACAACCAAGGTGCCTTCAAGATTTCATGGTATTTACTGCGATAGAAATTTCTTATTTTTCTAGCTTATTCTTCACGACGTTCCTGCGTGTTTTTGTCATGAAGAAATGCTTTAAAATTCGCCGTAACTTCATAAGCATGTTTGCGCGCGCGCGCGCACGTGTGTGCGTGCGTGCGTGCATGTGTGTGTGTGCGTGCGTGTGTGCGTGTATGTGTGTGTGTTTGTGTGTGCGTGCGTGTGCGTGTATGTGTGTGTGTATGTGTGTGCGTGTGTGTGCGCGCGCGTGCGTGCGTGTGTGTTTGTGTGTGTGTGTGTGTTTACTGTGGGAGAGAATGCGTTACGTTCCCGTAAGAGAAAACAATCCACTCCCGCACTCAACTTCATTGAACTGAGATGATCAGCCGTCAACTGGGAACGGTAGTGGCTGCGATAGTCGTCGCGTCCGGGTCGACGGCCCACGTCTGCGCTCAAAACAAAAGGACAAACACAGTTGAGCGTGCACTGTGAGACAGAACAGTAGAAACAAAACAAAACAGTAAATCAAGCGTGGGACCCGACTTTAGAATGACGAGTATGGTGCCGCTATGTTTAGACGTATTGCTGACTCGCGCAGCATCGGAGGCGACGAGAAAAAAAATGGAGGGGGAGGAGAGTGATGGAGAAAGTTAGGAAGAGATGGATAAATAAATAGAGAATGGCATTGCGTCTCTCGGCCGCAGTGTCGCGCCATGTGGTGCCTGCGCAGGGATGGCGTGGGAAGACGCTTATCTGCAAGCTGCAGCGTGAGCAGGCAATAAGCGACCGCGCGGTGCCGCCGTCGTCCGTAGTACATTCCGAGCAGTCCTTCCATAAATTGCCGGCTGACGTGGTGCGGCGCTAGGCAGCGAAGAGGAAGAGCGGACGCTCGACGTGCCCTCCGCGACGCGCGCGACGTCCTTCCTCCGCCGCCATCGGTCTGCGCACGGGGCTGCACGGCTGGCCGGACCGACCGGAACGCGTCGTCGCGCCACCGAGGCGGCGCGCACTAGTTGGAACGCACAGCGTGGACCCACTACGGCGTCCCTTCTCCCTTCTTTCGCCATCCACCATCATACACGTCCTCTCGCCCAGTGCAGGAGGGGCGTGATGCTATCCAGGGGGCCACAAACTATTACGCTTGGTCTGCTGCCGCTACTGCAACCCGTACAGTGCTTCCTCCTGGCCTTTAGTTTCTTTTCTTCCTGTATGTTTGCTTATCCTGCTTTCTCTTACCAGTCAGCTTTGTTTTTTTCTTTATTTTGTTTTGTAATGAGCCCAGCTCCCGAGCTTTTTTTCCTTTTATTTCCTTCCACCTTTTCCATACACCCTTTCCGAGACAGCTTTTCGGTGTCGGGGTATTCCGTATCTACTTTTCTTGTATTCAGTGCCGGCAGCTCGAGACAACGTTAATGTTTGTTCCATCAAGCTTTTCATTACGCCTTCTTGCACTGCCTACGCTTGATATGTCCGCGATTTTCTTTTCCTGTCTCATCTCTCCGGCAAAAACGAGTGTTAACTTTACTGCACCGTAAGACTCTTGAGCTTACTAAAAGAAAAAAATTTGGTAAGAAAAGCGGTGGTTGCGTGAATGGTACAGGAGCGAATCACGGTAACAGAAG
This sequence comes from Rhipicephalus microplus, assembly GCF_043290135.1. NCBI lineage: Eukaryota > Metazoa > Arthropoda > Arachnida > Ixodida > Ixodidae > Rhipicephalus > Rhipicephalus microplus. The sequence goes on from NC_134703.1 coordinate 57,271,351, forward strand.
TCCCAATGCCGTGGTTTCCTTATCTTGTAACCATGTCGTGACTGCTCCAGGCTTCTGAAAAGGAACAGTGACAAAACAACTCTGGCCATCGCCACTTGCATCATGGTCACGAAAGGCGCTCAATGCATCATTGAGTGCTTCAAGTTAACAACAAGGGCGTCATTTAACCCACAGTAATTTTGATACCCAGGAGTCACTGTATGAATCATGAACATTATTCCGGAAATGAAACTAGATTTTGCGCTATAGTATCGAAGCATGACAACGAGGTGGGCGTTATTAAGTAAAAGTGCGATGAACTCGGGATTGAGAAAAGCCGTAAAAATTGGCGTGAAAATATGCCTACTACTTTTCCCGCAGCGAAAATACGAAAATGGCAAGATCTTAAAGGGGCCAAAAATAAGAAATATGTGAATGTGTGATAACTCGTGCCCTAACCACGTGATGGAATGCTCAAACTTCCTTGCGAATGCTAATAAAAAGAGAGAGATAGAGAGATTCAGTTCACTCTAGTATGAGATACAAAGTACCACTAAGGGGAGCCAACTACCAGCATCTGCAAAGAACCCATTCCATAACTACACATCCCGAATCAATCTCCCACGTACGTAAAATAGTACTGAAAAGACGGGCTCACGAGCTTGAGGAAGCTCGCCTCACGCAGGACGACGTTCCCGCGCAACGTGGTAACGCGAGCATACACGGCTGTGCACCATTTCTTATTGGCATCGACATGCACTCGGAATGCAAGCCCTGCTCGTCCCTCGGGGCACCACCGGTGGAAAGAGGGTGCTGCAACGTGAACGCTCGGGGCGTCGATAACGATCAGAATGTCTGATACCACTTAATAGCGAGCAACAGAGCGGAATCACCGATCTCTACCCGCCGGGTACACCCCTTACCCACACCCTCATTTTCCTTTCAACCCTCCCACTTTCTGTTCTTCTCTTCCTTACCCTACGTCTTTGTTCTTCATCCCTCCTTTGCCTCCCTAGATGAATAGATGACGATGCACCCTGTTTCTATATTGGCCCATTCTCCTTTCAAGCTCGAGTGAACCGCGCGAAACGAATTCCCTTTGTCAGCGTTTCTTGATCTCTTTCTCGCGCTACCGTGCTGAAGAGATGCTGCAATACACGTGTCGACGCGGAGAGGCGTCAGAATAAATGTTATTGGCTCAAAGTAGGCATGACGTGGAAACGGTCAGCACGAGGCGCTCTCCATTTTGCAAACTGTCAACCCGCATAGGAGCATGTGAACATATGACGAACATGACTGACAAGTTATCACGAGAATATCGCGAAATGCACCTCACGTACTTCATAAAACAGTTTCACGTAGTCACATGTGGCGCATATTCGCGTACCACTTCCCATTGTGCACGGGTATGAGCCACACGTGATTCATACTTCATATCAACCCAGGACAGCCAAAATAGGCAGTCAAAACAATCAAACCAACTTTGCGTGAAATAATCAAGAAGTATACTGTTTTATAGTTAGCTACTTTATTGCAGAACACAAATGATTACATATTTACTTTTCTGACTAAAAAAACTATATTATGATTTGTTGCACAGGTCATTTAGTACGCCCAGTAACATTATTTATTATGCCCACAGTCCTTTTTCTCACCTATATGAGCGCTCAATGATGGCGAACAGGGTTAGATCAGATATCTGATGTGTGTTCTAGTGACCTCTCGGCTATTTATGTGAGCATGTCGTCGATGCTCGTGCGAAGTACTCGTTTGCATATATCTTGTAACCAACAAGTTCCGACCACTTGCTACTGGACCCTAAACATTAAGCTGACAAGCACAATAAGGATGTCTCATAATTTCTCAATTTTAATTATTTCTTCAGTGGCATGAGCAAAAGGTGGTACTCTGCTCCCTCTTCCAAGCACTTGTGGTGCAGCCCTTGATTCTGTCCTTTGGAATATGCTGACAATTCGTTTCCAAAATAAAGCATACGAAAGCGCTCGTTTGGGCTCAAGTCAAGAGCTATATTTGATATATAAGATATCCGAGCGTAAGGTTGCTTAAGAGAACTGTAACAGAACTGTCAAAATCATTATTGAAAATTATCGGATACGTTCATAGACACAGCAGGTGCTTTTCTCGTAGGCAACCTAAAGCCCCTGTAGAGGGACTTTAAGGCAGCTGGGATCGTTACGGCACCTGGCGGAGAAGATATCAACCACGGCCATATTTCGACGTGACCCTTGAAGTACGCTTTAATAGTGCGACAAAATGCGCAGTTGACCGCAAGGATTACACCAGGGCATACCAGTACCAATGTGCGGGTAACACAACCAAACAACCAAGGCAAAGGTTAGGGTTTTTGTTAACTTATTTTTTTTATGCACGAAGGTACATTGGTTTGCTAGTCATCCAGAGAAACGCGACTAGCTCGCAGTGGGCTCTTCCTACCTTGCGATGGGAGGATCCTCCGTTCTAAATTAAAATCACACACTTAAGAGGCCCACAAGTAATGTTACAGAGAAGTTGGTACCCAAATCCAGATACATACACACAAAGTTGAAATAATTGTGTGCGTGTGTGAGTGTTGTGTCAGCGTGTGTGTGTGTGTGTGTGTTGTGTGTGTGTTGTGTGCGTGTGTAAGTGCGTGTGTGTGCACGGGCGTGTGTGTGTGTGCGTGTTTGAAAAACGCCTGATTGCGTGTCTCGATGATGGCGTTTGTTCATATGTGAAGACTTATCAAGTAATGTCAAAAAACGCAATAAGGCACATATTTTTGAATATTCGAGCTGTTGTCCTGTTTTGCAAAAACTCTGCCTCGCTCCATCTATATATTTTCCTTTCCCGAAATGAACAACCAGGAAAATATTATCCCCATGCGCACTACAAGTGATTTATCTGACGAGGTGTAAAGGTACTCCCCAAGAACAAGATAGCTATAAAATAGACGAGCCGAAGAAAAAAAAAGAAAAGAAAGGCACCAGAAAAAGAATCAGAGAGCTGATCTATTTAAGCAAATGTAAAAATAAGAATACATATTTTTAAAACGATACTAAAAGGATAAACTTTTCACTCAGCATTCGGGGGCCAAGCACTCCCCAGAAGCTGTGGTAAGACCAGACACCCACCACGCATTACAGTCGATGGGCGTGCATTTTCCTTTTTTTTATCCGCGACGATAGAGCTTTCTTTTTTTTTCTCCGCGAGAGCAGTTGACCCGTTTCCACAACGGCGAGAGACTAAAGGGTAAAAGAATATATATATATATATATATATATATATATATATATATATATATATATATATATATATATATATATATATAAACGTATAAAGAAGAGGTGCGTTCTCAAAAGAGCACGCCGTAGCTGAGACTAACGGCCAGTCATGTCCACGAGGGCGCGCATTTATCCCCATTAAAGCTTCCTCTCTGTTCTTTAAAGACTGCGTCCCTAGCCTTCCCGATTAGGGACACCGTGCAGAGCCCATAGGCATGTTAACATTCATGCTTTCTCGAAACAGGTGGCGTCCACTGTTGTTTGTGCTCGAAAATATTTTTCTTTCGCAGTGTTGGCATACTTTAATATTAATATTTCTAGCGCGCATAATACAAGCACTCGTTCAAGCTCTTCGGATAATGGGAGCTGCTGTTTCAGCAACGAGATCTCACCCGTATGAGCTCGTGAAGGCCTTGTCAAGTTCGCATGAGGGATGAAAGGCAGCAACACGGCCGTCTGCAAATAGTTTCACCTGGCCGTCTTAACGCTTGCGATGTTCGTGATTGTTATCTTTCTAAGCTTTTTTTTTTTTTTGGAGCGCTTCACTATCTTTTTATTGTTGTTGGGTTCTTGCGAAATTTTCGGTACGAAGAGGTTCCCTACTATAAGTGTGCTTTTAGTATATCTTCCTTGGTACAAAGAGAGCTCTTCATTGAAAGCACTGAAATTCGTTTGAGCTACCACCTTGAAAATTTGTCGTGGCTGTCTCTATCGAAACAGACAGCATATCATTCATCTAGTCGATTTCACAAACCCTGCAGTAAGACTTGAGTGAGGTGTAAAAGGACAGTGCGTATGCGGTTCATGCACTTGAAAATAAAAATATATTTTTTAATGTTTATGCCGTAATTTGGGCATTATTTGAAGGTGGCTCATATTCATGTTAGCGTCTGTTTAATAGTTCAGATCGAACGTCGCGTTATCCGATGCTTCGGAACGCTGTGCCGTGATGAACGCGCTCCACCGGTAGTTTTCATTCACTGAGGAGAATGGGGTGGTGTAGACAGAAAGAAATATACAACACGGCAAACGCCACAATACATAAGGCATGGAGAACATTCTCAGGCGTAAGACAATACTACTTTTTGTGTATAGGTTTGTTTTTTAAAAATTAATTAGCCCCAGTCTTTGTCACCAATTTTAAAAACATATGTGTGCTATATACGGACGACATTATTATTGTTTTAGTACGAACTTCGGTATATCAAGTTTTTTAGCAGCGAAGCTTTTGGGGTTCAAGTATGATCATTTTCAATGGGGTTGACACTATAGCATACGTGACAACAGCATTTTCGTTTCTTTCCACGTCGATTGACTTTATAACTGCATCACCATTTCGAATATTTCTACTGAGAGGCCATAATTGTTAGCATGGGCATGCAATACAATTTTAGAAAGCACGGTCTCAGGTCTCCAGGTACAACATACTTACTGCGCTGTTAGGATCAGCACAAAAGAAAAAGAAATGCTCATATGAAAAAAAAACACTGTTTGATTGTATGTGTGTATGTGTGTGTGTGTTCATGTTCGCGTGCGTGTGTTTGCATGTGTGTGCGCTTCCGTCTGTATGCACGTTCGTGTGTATATGTATGCATGTGTGTGTTTGCATGTCTGTGCGTGCGTGCGTGCGTGTGTATGTGCATGTATGTGCTTGTGTGTGTATGAATGTGCGTGTGTTGGCACAATGAAGCTCGTGTTTATACATCATGCTACAAATTGAAATAATATAGAATGCTTGTCACACTGCCAACGAGGCTTTATTTGTGCATCCTGCTTTCTGAGTAAATGGCTGACAGGCCATCGATATTCCATGCGGCCGGTGAAGTTGTACCGTTCATGTTTCTGACAGCGTCATGCATGGTCATTAGACTTTTAGACTTTAGCACGTGGTTCTGTGCTCTCTCGCTAATTACAAGCACGGCATCTTATTCTGTCGTAGCAAAGAAGTGATTAATCTCGGTGACATGACAGCAAGCCGGCCGGGCCTACGATGACGAAGGTTCGAATGATTAATCGTGTGATGAAGAGCCACATATTTCGTAAAGTGAGTTACCCGCGTGATGGAACGAGTTGGGCCGACAAGGCGAACGATATTAACGCTGATATTCAGTAATGACAAGACAGTTAACACGGGTTTTACAAAAAGGCCGAAAAATTAGCTCCTATTAATTGAAGTTACAATGGGCATGATAACTGCTCAATACCGTCTACACTATTCAAAACATGAACTCCACGCACAAGGTGACATGCCTTGTCATATTGTGGTTAATGTGGACATCATATTAACAATGGTGCAAGTTTAGCTGTTGTGTTCATATGTGTGCTTGCATGTACGTTGAATTAAGTTAATAATGGCAACTGTAAACGCCTAATGTTTTCAGCTGATGTTTGTGTGGCAACATCAATGTGGGATAGATACAGCAGTATACACGTATATCATGTAACGTGCACATTCTAGAAGCAGCCATACTGCATGGCCCTATATATATATATATATATATATATATATATATATATATATATATATATATATATATATATATATATATATATATATATATATATATATATATATTGTAGTGGAGCATGCGCACCAACGCGTATGCGCCTTCGGAAGACAACAAAAAAGCCCGTGCTCTGCTTGCGCGAGAGTTTGTGCCGCCTCTGCCAGACTTGCCGTACGCCCACTTTCCGTTGCGACCTCGCTGCGACTTCTCGGCTCGAATAAACGTCATCACATTTGGTGGAGGGTGCTGAGATCCCCAAGAAGACCTGGAGCTCCGCTCTCGCAAGTTGCCTGAAAGACTACCGCGAAACATGACTGACGCAGTCGCCAACCAGCCCGTCCCAGCCCAGCCAGCACCATCGGCTGCCCCGTCTACCTGCCCCGGCGCTACCCGCCAGCGGGACCCACCAATCTTCAGCGGAAGTGGTGAGCAAGACGTCGAAGACTGGCTCTCCTTGTACGAACGCGTAAGCGTCAGCAACAAGTGGGACGACGACTCTAAACTCGCTTACGTCATCTTTTACTTGGCAGACGTAGCTAAGCTTTGGTTTACCAACCGCGAAACCGCCATCACCAACTGGTCCTCCTTTAAGACCCTCGTAACAGAAGCGTTCGGCCGACCAGAGGTCCGCAAGCTCCGCGCCGACCAGCGTCTGCGCCACAGAGCCCAGCAGCCTGGCGAAACGTTTACGAGTTACATTGAGGATGTTCTCGACCTCTGCAGGCGTGTTAACCAATCTATGCCCGAAGAAGAGAAAATTCGGCAGATTCTCAAGGGCATTGAGGATGGCGCATTCCAGATGTTGCTAGCGAAAAGCCCGACCTCGGTGGCAATCCTCGTAAGCCTGTGCCAGAGCTTCGATGAATTACGCCGTCAGCGTTCCATCGCCCGACAGAGTGTCTCACCACCAGATTCGATCTCGGCTGTCGCACTCGCAAATGTCAACGTTCGCCAAGAAAGCCTGTCCAACCAGATCAAAGACTTCATCAGGGAGGAAGTCGCCCGACAGCTCTCCCTGCTGCCGCATAGCGACGCGCCCACCGAAAGTCTGCCTTCGACACTGCAGCAGGCCATACGCACTGAAATTTGCGATGTCCTACCTACAGTGCAGGCCCCTTACGGATGCACTTCAGCAGCATCTAATCTCTCAGCTGTCAGCTACGCACCACCTGCACCATCTTCACCTCTCAGCTACGCAGCTGTGGTTGCGCGACCCCCACCGCATCCAGTATCCTTATCGGCTCCAACTCCTCCGGCAGCGCCACTGGTTTACAGGCCCTCACCTCGCTTTTTCCGTCCATCTAATGAGTGGCGCACCCATGACAACCGTCCTATCTGCTTCGCGTGTGGCATCGCTGGCCACATTGCACGCTACTGCCGCCGCCGTCCCACACCTGCGTACGCCTCCTTTGGAACTCCTACCTATGCGTCGCAGCAGGCCACCACGTCTGCATACGAACAGAGGCACTCTGACTCGGATCGTCGCCCATCAACTTCTCGTTTCCCATCTCCTCGTCGCCGATCACCATCTCCTATGCGTCGTAGACCACCTCCTGAGGAGGGAAACTAATCAGTGCAGTTCCAGAGGCAAGAACTGCAACTTCTGCGCAATTATCAAGGCCTCCATTTTCGCCGCGAAATGTTGTTGATGTCAATGTTGAGGGAGTCGCCACACAAGCGTTAATTGATACTGGGGCCGCCGTTTCTGTGATGAACGCAAAATTTTGTCGCAAACTGAAGAAAGTGACCACATCTCTCTGTGGCATCGTGCTGTCCACGGCTAGCGCGCAACGCATTCAGCCCTCGTCTGTGTGTACGGCGCGCGTCGTCATCCAAGACGTTTTGTACATCGTCCAATTTTTCGTACTACCATCTTGCTCTCATGACCTCATCCTGGGTTGGGATTTCTTATCAGGTCATGAAGCTATCATCGATTGTTGCCGTGCGGAAGTGTCCCTAGTGCCAAGTTGTGAGTTTCCATCGCCCGACCATTCACCACTGCTCTGCAAACTCATCGCTGACGACGACATCACCTTGCCTCCGGAAGCTTCAGTCCCTATTAGCCTTTCATGTGTGGCGCAACCTGACGCCACGGTGGTATTTACGCCATCCCCTGTTTTTACTGAACGCAAGGGCATCGTGCTCCCATTTGCCGTTCTTACGATTGCGTCTGGTTTAACCGTAATGCTGGTTACCAACCACTGCAACTACCCCATTGGCTTGCTTCGTGGTGAAACGTTAGGATATGTGCAACCTGTCGACCATATCAATGATATTATTCTTCCCGACGAAACGCCATGTCAGATTGCCGCAATCACTCAGGCGTCTGAGCCATCAAGCTCACCAGCCTTCGACGATGCTATTGACGCAGACCTTCCCCCCTCGCATCGCAGCCAACTTGTTGCTCTCCTTAACAAGTTTCGCTCTTCTTTCGACTTTCAGAAACCTGCTTTGGGCCGCACCACGACTGTCACTCATACTATTGACACCGGCTCACATTCGCCTCTGCGACAGCGTCCTTACCGCGTTTCTGCCGAAGAGCGCCGCGTCATTACGGAGCAAGTAGATGACATGCTTAAACGTGGAGTCATACAGCCTTCTCAAAGCGCTTGGTCGTCACCCGTGGTTCTGGTAAAGAAAAAAGATGGCACCGTTCGATTTTGCGTGGACTATCGCCGCTTAAACAAGATTACAAAGAAAGACGTCTACCCGCTACCACGAATAGACGATGCTCTTGACTGTTTACAAGGCGCCGAGTACTTCACATCCTTGGATCTGCGTTCTGGGTATTGGCAGGTGCCAATGGCTGAATGTGATCGCCCTAAAACAGCCTTTGTAACGCCAGATGGCCTGTATGAGTTCAAAGTCATGCCATTTGGGCTCTGCAACGCGCCTGCGACGTTTGAACGCATGATAGATACCATATTGCAGGCCCACAAGTGGAAAACTTGCTTGTGTTACCTAGATGACATCGTAGTCTTTTCAGCTGATTTCCCGACACATCTTCGTCGTCTCCACGAGATTCTGGCGTGTCTAGCTTCTGCAGGCCTACAACTTAACACCAAGAAGTGCCACTTCGCAACCCGCAAACTAACCATCTTGGGACATGTCATCACAAGAGACGGTGTTCTTCCGGACCCCGATAAGCTTCGAGCTGTCGCTGACTTCCCAATGCCCACATCACTGAAAGCCCTAAGAAGTTTCGTTGGTCTTTGCTCTTACTTTCGTCGCTTCGTGCGCAACTTCGCGTCCATCATTGCACCTCTGACTAGTCTGCTTTCCAACAGCAAAGGTATATCTGCATGGTCACCTGCATGTGACGACGCATTTCACCAGCTGCGCCGCCTGCTGACCTCGCCACCTATTCTTCGCCACTACGACCCCACTGCTGCCACAGAAGTTCACACTGATGCAAGCGGCGTTGGTCTTGGCGCAGTTTTGGCACAACGGAAAGGTACCCAAACCGAATACGTAGTCGCTTATGCAAGTCGCGCTCTTAAGAAGGCTGAATTGAATTACTCCGTGACAGAGAAGGAGTGTTTGGCCATAATCTGGGCGCTTACGAAGTTTCGCCCGTACCTTTACGGCCGTCCTTTCGATGTGGTCACAGACCACCACGCTCTATGTTGGCTGTCCACCTTGAAAGACCCGTCCGGACGTCTGGGCCGTTGGGCACTACGATTGCAGGAATACGACATCCGTGTCGTATATCGTTCCGGTCGCAAGCATGCGGACGCCGATGCACTTTCCCGATCGCCATTAACACCAGATGTGGCTTCTCTGTCACCCCCTTTTACCACCTTGTCACCACTCGACAGCACTGACATGCTTTCGGAGCAGCGTAAAGACCCATACCTTGCCTTGTTAGTCGACTACCTTACCGATCCGTCTTCTGTCCCTTCCACGAGAGCGGTACGCCGGCAAGCCGCCCACTTTTCCTTGCGTGACAACATTCTGTACCGCCGCAACTACACGCCTGGTGGTCGGAAGTGGCTCCTTGCTGTCCCAACTCATATGCGCTCTGACATCTGCATGAATTTCCATGCAGATCCCCAAAGTGCTCACGCAGGTGTCCTGAAAACCTACGAACGGCTGCGCCAACGCTATTACTGGCGAGGAATGTATCGTTTTGTGCAGAAATACGTTCAGTCTTGCACCACTTGCCAACAGAACAAAACACCTCCGCGGCACCTTACCGGCATGTTACAGCCGCTGCCGTGCCCGGCTCGCCCATTCGACCGCGTGGGTATAGACCTCTATGGCCCACTCCCATATAGTAGCTCTGGAAACCGGTGGATTATTGTCGGAGTCGATCATCTGACACGCTACGCTGAGACTGCAGCTCTACCGGCAGCGACCGCCCACGAAGTTGCACTCTTCATTCTCCGCAGCTTCATTCTACGCCATGGTGCTCCGCGGGAATTACTCAGTGATAGGGGTCGAGTGTTCCTGTCGGAGGTCATCCAAGCTATCCTCGCTGAATGCAACATTATCCACCGGAAATCTACCGCATACCATCCACAGACAAATGGTCTTACTGAGCGGTTCAACCGCACACTTGGCGACATGCTGAGGATGTACACCTCCTCCGACCACACTAACTGGGACGCTGTGTTGCCCTTTGTTACTTTCGCTTATAACACCGCGACGCAAGCGACTACCGGTTTTTCTCCGTTCTTTCTATTGTACGGCCGCGAACCTTCCCACCCCCTCGACACTATACTACCGTACCGCCCTGATGCATCTGAGTGCTCCCCGCTTTCGGAAGTCGCCAGATACGCTGAAGACTGCCGTCAGTTGGCTCGGTCTCTGACAAGTGAGGCTCAAGGTCTACAAAAGACTCGACACGACGACGCTCACCGCATAGCTCCTACATTTCGTGCTGGCTCCCTTGTGTGGCTTTGGGTGCCCCCGCACGTTCCTGGCCTGTCTTCTAAACTTCTGGCCCGGTACCATGGTCCGTACCGTATCATTGACGCGACCTCCCCGGTGAATTACATCATCGAGCCGTTAACACAATCACCAGATTTGCGCCGTCGAGGACGCGAGACCGTACACGTCGACCGTCTCAAGCCCTACTACGACCCCATCATTGTGCCTACTCCCTGAGTCGCCAGGATGGCTACCCTTCATCCCGGGGGTATTGTAGTGGAGCATGCGCACCAACGCGTATGCGCCTTCGGAAGACAACAAAAAAAGCCCGTGCTCTGCTTGCGCGAGAGTTTGTGCCGCCTCTGCCAGACTTGCCGTACGCCCACTTTCCGTTGCGACCTCGCTGCGACTTCTCGGCTCGAATAAACGTCATCACAATATATATATATATATATATATATATATATATATATATATATATATATATATATATATATATATATATATATATATATATATATATATATATATATATATATATATATATATATATATATATATATATATATATATTGAACGAAGAACGTCTATGTTGATCCAACGTTTTTCCTGGACCTATAATATATACTGCTTGTAAAGTCATGCCATTTAATGACAATCGTACAAGTACTTTCTATCTACGCTTGCGAGTATTCCACGTTCACCACTAAACAAACTCGAGAGGCCTCATTCGCAAAGTTCTTCTTTTGTGAAGGCTATTTGCCATTCACCTACCGTCTTCGCTTATAGGTCCAGTATATGCAACGTCAACAATATCTTTACGAACGAATTCTGGTTTAGGAAGGAAAAGAGGGAGGGGGGCGGCAGCGGGAGTGCTGTAAGCTGAACTTGAAGCAAGTCCCTGGTTTGATATCCTGCAGCTTATTTGGAGAATGCAGTAAGTTCTTAGAAACGGAAAGTCTTTCTTTTTTATTGTTCAGATCTCTACACAGCATATATGTAGTTTATAATATTAATTTTCTAACATTAGATATTTTAGTGATCATTTTTTTATTTTTTGAACGTGTGCTCTCATGCACGGAATTTTCGCAGTTGACTGAAATTACACGTGCCCGCGCCAGTAAAAAACTAAGTGTGGAATGAAGGAAGGCGCAGCCGTTACTCTGGAGTTAACACTTGAACCACAAAAATGACGCACATAGGCGAGCACCGTTTCAGATGGATGGTGGCCTGGGCTTGTTTGTATGTCATGATTATAGCTACCGCGCGAACTCAGGTAAGAGACAAAATATAAACAAAGGTGAGTGCTTTTCTTCGTCCCGAGTTCACGCTGTAGCTGTCATCCTGACCTACGAACTAGCCCAAGCCGCCAACTCTTTAAACTACCCTTAACGCCACCTCATCCTCTCTTAGCTACCACTCTTCATCACCTTCAGGATTACTCCTGTACTCCTGAAGGACATTTTTCATTCTAGCTACGCCCTTCAACCTGAACAAAGTTATTACGCTGCCCCCGAAAGGTACGAGGAAAGCTTTCGTAGAATAGGTGAAAGAGTTCGTATGTATATAATTACAGAAATTAATTATGAACTTGCTGAGATTATTCTATGACTAATTGATTGGTCTATGTGTCATGTTAACTAGACATTTCAGAAGAGAGAGCGAATAAACTTTTATCGAGCGAATGCAATGTGCGCCCAAGGTGGGCAGCCTCCTTATTTCAGGTAGCCGCGGCGGGCCTTTTTTTTTTTTGGGATGGCCTTCGCCATCTCCTGCTCCCGTTGAACCTCGCTGCGCTTATTCTTCGGGCACGGGTCTGATAACTTGGCCTCCCATTGCCCTTCGGTTAGTGTAGTGGCTCTGGGGCTTTGTCTACATTTGGTTTTTATAATTGTGTGAGTGAACCTAAAAAAATAAATCGGGTGACCAATGTGGTCAAAGGTGAATTCAGTCGAATATATTCATACATTTTTCCTGTCGTCTGGAGAAAACGTATTATGCAAAGCTCATAATGTTAAAAAGGTTGAAAATGGGGATAAATATGCATACTCCGTCAACCGCTCGCTTTTATTGCGCAACATTAAAATAGCTGGTCAATTTGCAATGCACTGTCGTCTTTTCAATGTCTAGTGGTACATTCTGCTGAAAAGTAAAAAAAAGCGTAAAACTGGTAAAAAAGGCACCTACTCAGCTTGATACTCGCCACGAAGTTACGGAGGGCGTCCAAACATGCGAGCCCATCGCCTGCTCTTGAAGAACGGAAGTATGATTACGTTTCGCTAGATGACGCGGCGAATTGCCTAGCGCATCACTATGATCATCCCTGGACGCAACTGCCACGCCTAGACACCCCCTTTCTGCCGTGGAAAAGACGCTGCTGCGAGCATCTGTCCTTGGTGGCTCTGTACTTGCAGTTTTTACTTGCTGGAACGTGGTTTGGCCTATATACCGAAGAATGAACGTAGACTTCATAGACATATCTGTCAAGATAGAGTTTCACGGCCATATTATTCAATATTGGGGGGAAATGTGATCGTATGTGATCGAACACACGAAAATACATCATTTCCAGGGGACCTTGGCTCGAGAATAAAAAGAAATGTACGAGGCCTAAGAATGTATTACACAGATTTATATCAGCGAGATTCTACCATACTCGAATAAAGGCCGTAAAAATGATGCTCACGCGCTCGAATATAAGATTTTTATTGTGCAATCAAATAAACGAATCTCTTTCCGGAGCCTTACCATGTTCAGCTAATGCTTGTCGGTGTAACTATAGACAGAAAAATGTGAATTTTTTTAGAAAGCTGGTGGAATGTCATCCATGTAGTCGAAGCTGACCCTAACGTACCCGAGAATGAAGTTGTCATAAACCAATCGAATAAACCAACCTCTTTTCAGATCTATGCAATATACAGCTAATGATCTTGTCGACGTGCTTATAGACAAAAAAAATCGTGAAAGTTGGGGCGGTGTCATCAATGTAGTTGAACCTGACCCTAACGTGCACGAAAATCAATTTTTTTTTACGCAATCGAGTAAACCAACCTTGTTTTAGGTCCATGCTACATACAACTAATGATGTTATCAGCATAGTTTTACACCAACAAAAGAGAAATTTCCGAGAAAGCTGGTGCGGTGTCACCAATTCGTTTGAATACCAACCTTCAACTATTTCGAACAGTCTGCGTAGTCTCTTTTACTCGGTCGACGGAGAGCGTACGGCGCAGGAACTAGCTGCCTCAAGATGGTTGAAAGCACCTCCCCCACCCCCCACCCCATTTCCGTCCCCTTCTATGGTTTTCTCTGTTTGCGCCCGCTCTTACAGCTGGCGTGGTCGATCCTCCTTCCACGCGGTGTTTTATTGCTGCGCGGGGCCATTCTTTGTGCCATTTATTTTATTAGGCAGCACGACTCCTCTCCTTGCCTCTTTCATCCATCTCATTTCCTCGCAGAATTTGTTCGTACTAGCACTTCTCTCTCTCTATCTATCTTCTCTTTTCACACTCTCACCTCACTCCCGCACTCACTTTCACTTCTCAACAATTTGGGCGTTCGTCTTTTGTTACATGATTACGACGACTCGCCCTCCGATTTCTCTCCGAAACCATGGCTGCGCTGACATCTGCCCGTGTTTTCCAAACTGTCCGAAAACAAAACAAGTAAGTCTAGCAGCACCGAAATGGAAGTGCGGGAGAGACGAGTAGAGTAAGCCAGTAACCAAACAAGAGCAATAACAGAAGTCATTCTTCGCCATTTCCGGCCTACCATGCTTCAGCGTCCGAAACGTAGTGAGAGAAGGAGGGGTGATAAGTTGTCGGAAATACAAACACGACATGAACGAAGCAAGAATGTACGAAACAGCGGTCTGGGAAACGTGAAGACAAATAGCAGAGGTGGTCGCCAAGCAAACACTGAAGAATATAAAACGACCGGACGCTCGCTGCGAAACAACGCGGTAGAAGAGGAGACGACCGCTGGGCGAAAGTCATGAACGGAATTTTATGTATCGAAAGGCTGACGAGACAGAGAAGGAAAAGAGTATATTGCTCGCTTGCCGGGGGATGACCGCGGCTGCGGAAGTGAAGGGGGAGGGTGTAGCGAGGGAAAGACTATCAAAAGATGTTGCCGCGCCGAAGTGGCCATTCGGAAATTCAATTAGAAAGCTGCAGACGATCGAACCGGAGCAGACGACGACGACTGAGATCACCACCCACCGTTTTCTTCGTCATTTGTCTATTCCCGGTGACGTTTGTATTGCGATCGTTTGCCACGCCGTGGCAGTTTTGTGCTCGCCGACGAGCCATCTATCAGGGACCCTGTTTTCGCAGAGAACTAAGTTTGAGGACTCGCCCTGAACAACCGTAGTATCCACTCCAGTCAATGTGACGAAACAGGGGATCACCTAGCCTTCTGCGCCTCAGCAAAACATACATGCAGAATCAGATAGGTGACTGCTTCAGCCGAGCAAACTTTTGAGTACCAGCTGCAAAACATTGTGGTACACTAGCGACTACAGGGGCAGAATGCTCTTCCTTCGGCGTTTAGCATTGACAGAGGGAATATTGTGCCGCTGCAGCTAAATCTTCTTATTTTGAAGTATCTTGTATATTGCCGTATTTACTCCTGATTGTTACGATGTTACCCATGTTTACCACCTCCTAGAGAATGCCTTGTGGGGACGTAGCTGAAATGTAACTAAATAAAATTAATAAATCTTCTCAGCAACTCGGAGTGTAGCTCCTTCCAGTCATTCCCGTTCCGCATGTTTTTGTTGATCTAATTTATGAACCAATGCACGAATAAAAATTAGTTTTAAACGTCTGAGTTCCTCCTTTGGTGTCAATTTATACACATTTATTAAAAAAGTTATCTCGCATAGATCGCAGACTGATGACGGAATGTCTTCCTGAGATGTCACCGCGAGTGAAGGTGACAAAAGCAGTCCTCAGCTTTTTGAAGGCGACGGACTTGGACCGGCGGTTATATAGTAATGGCATTAGGATTTCTGGGTCTTGCGACATTGAGTGTGCGTGCTCTCCTCTCTTTTCCTCTCTCCATCTTTCGAACTCCCTCATCTTTGTCCCCAGAAGTTAGCATTCCGGTCGTTTTACACTGGAATAATAGCGAAAGTTGGGCTAGTAGGTGGTTCATACTTGGGAAGTAAAAACAGCGCAAAAATATAGACAAGGACAGAGGAAGAAACAACACCGCGCTGAACTCGACACTAAACTTTATTGGAAGATACACGCACATATATCAAGCATTCGACCCGGTCCCGTGGTTAAACCAAAGGCGTCTGCGCATCAAAGCAAACAAGGTAAGAAACACGCCTAATCATATTGAACATCAACACATGTGCAACAACCGATAAAAATAAAAACACACCTTCATACTTGCCAAAAACATACGCAATGTTCCTAACAAACTAACAATCACTTTAACATGACAACACTGAACCCAGGAACCGAACTTCTTTTTCACCAAGGGCCACAGACGGCTTCCTTACACACCTTTCTCGCTCCTTTTCAATGAAAAAAACGTCTATCACTTCCTTGGTGCACTTGTTGTCCCGATGTCCGAACAAACAAGTGGCTTCATCTGCCAAAGGTTGGCAGCCACACTCCCTACAATAAGCTGGCAGGTGTAACCCACCAGCGGCCGTTAAAGAGGTTAAGTGTTCTTTTAGTCGCACGTTAATGCACCACCTGGTTTGCCCTATATAACCTAACCCCCCCCCCCCCCCGCCCGCATGACAATGGCAACACATATACAACACACGATTTACACTGAACATACCTACTTTTTCTCTTCTCCGGACAGAACGAGCAGGTCTTTCGTAAACCCGAACTTCTTTTATGCACGCGGGAAGAAATGGAGGACCACTTCTTGGGAGTGGACATCACCACACGTACCCCACACCCACTGGCCGCATTTTTCAAGCAATGTGAAAACTTGTGCACGTATACAGTACCACAACCAGTTTCTTTTCATTGCGCACGCGCTCTGTTCTCCTGTGCGCGTCACTTACGCCTTTAAACCACTTGATTAATATTTGACAACTCCTCAAGATTTCCGTCTCAGGCGCCTTTGGTTTTCCACGGGACCGGGTCGAATGCTCGATATATGTGCGTGTATCTTCCAATAAAGTTTAGCGTCGATGTCAACGCGGTGTCGTCTTTTTACTTCCCAAGTTTTACACCGCTTAACATCTCTGCCTTTCCTTTCCATCCTGTTCCCCTAGCTTAAAAATAGTTATTTATGTAATAATTATTCATTAATTTAGAATAATTTATTAATGATATAATTAATTACAATACTATTATCCCTCGCAGGCTGTTACAGGGGTGGGAAAGCAAACTACATAGTGCTATGTATTCATATGTTCAAGACGTCACTGAAAAACTTCATCTTACTCACAAGCAGCAAATACACTGGAATCAAGCTTGTTCCAGTCAACAATCGTACGAGACAAAAGAGAAAACATAAATACATCAATCCTCGTGATATACGGCAAAATAGCATAGAAATGGCTGATTGGCGATCAAACTCGGGCTGGAGGGTGCAAGTACAAGGTTGGATCGATGTTTAATGTGTTATTATACAATTGATAAAGAAACTTCAAGCGTGCTATTTGTCTGCGCTGTTTCCAAATGCAAGCTTGTGTACATTCTCAAGCGTCGTCAAGAGATGTGTGTTTTCTCATCGTTCCGCTACGCCAATGCCTACGCAGTGGTTGAGTAAGAGAGAAGCGAAGAGGGGAGGGGGGGAAGCACTGCACCCCAGAGAAAGAAACTTTGGCCTACCCCGCCTTTTATGCTCACTTCCCCTCTAAGAGAAAGCTCATTAAAAACACAGCGCATAATCTTCCCGCCTTCCCGTCCCCCTGAAGTAACTCACATTTAGTGTACGCCCCCCCCCCCTCAAAAAAAAAAAAAAAGAAGTCACGGCATCAACCGTGTTCCGTGTTCTTACGCCTCTGTAAAGGCTATCGATAGTTCTCGGGTACATAGATTCTGCGGCTTCGCAAATTACGACTTTCCCAGGGGCACTATTTGTATTTCGTCGAAGTTCAGTTTCAAGTTGCCTTGTGGACTTCGAACCGAAGTTCGAATAGCGTAGCAAGTTGGGAGTTGCTACTACGCTATCAAGAGTCCGATTCGAGTAGCCTGGGCCGTGAAGTCCACTGTCAATGAAGGCGGACACTTTGATTCTCGGCTGCCTTCGGAACATCGTCACGCGCACTTTACACAAGCAAGTTTTCTCTATCACCTCCTCGTGACTCCTTCGTACCATCACTTGTCAACAAGCTTCGTAATCCACGCCTCACAACGGACATCGTTTCCAACTTTCATCAGGGTCAAAGGACACCGCCCACCACGCTTTTTTGCGAGTCCAGCAAGCGGCCCATCGGAAAGCAGCATCGTCTCTCTCGGCTCGACGCCGCTCAAAGAAGACCCCCTTTCAGACACGCCGAAAAGGCGAGGCGTCCAGTGTCAGGCTTAGCCGCGCCTTTCGGGAACAATCCCTCGCCGAAGCTCTACCAACGCCTGACGACAGTCGCGGATGTCAATTTAGAACCGGAGTGGAAGTGCGTCTATTTTGCTCGCGGAGGAGAGTCAGAAATTGGCCTAAATACTGCCCAGCTATTATTAGAAAAAACTTTTTCTTATTCACTGTGACACAGAAAGGTATCACAACGTACAACTGCGTAATAAACTCACGGGAAGTGTTAGCAAGAGTCTTCAGCCAACTTATTGTCTGGAAGGGGGACGAGGGATGAGCAAACCTCACTGCTTTTGTGAGTGATGTCACGAGATTGTCTAATAGTTCTGTCTTTAAAGTGACTATTTCGCTCAGAAGTTTTACGTGCATTACCTATATGATACCGTTATAATAATCATATCTGACATCAAAAGCACGTGCGGCAACTTGACCATTCTGAACTGCGTGTTTCTTTCATTTTACTGAAGCTATCAGTGTGGTCATGCTAAGTTCCATCTTAGTGCATCGAACAATGCGAATGCTCTCAGTGTCTAGAGATTCCTGCTTACATTGAATTTAGATGCGTATATTTTCTTGCCTTTGAAGAGTTTATGTGATACCGGTAACGTTGCTTTGTGGTTTACGCTGAAGATGTTTTCCAGACAACTAATCAGGACGCGGCAGCTCCGTGCAAGGAAGATCGCTCCTGCTGGTTGCAGTGCCCGCATCCTCCGAGCTCTTCTGTCGTTCAGTCTCAGCGCCCAGCCTAAGCGTGCCGAGGCGTCTGTCCAACGCAGGCTATATAAGAGCGGAGGGAACCCTAATTCCCCAACCGTGCCAAGACCCAATTCAATTAGCTCTTCGGAAAAAGCCACCAACGCCACTCCGTTCGAGAAACTCCCAGGGTGGATGAACAATCGGCCAGGGAGGATGGCCAAGACTTTTGCGCGTCCTTTCACTTTCCCGTGCCGTTTCGGCTACCGCTGTTTCCCTCTCTCTCTCTCTGCTTGTTGTGCGGTTGCGGTTCGAGCCTACCAGACAGGGAAGGAGGCACGGCAAGCTGGACGAGCAACCGATGCTTTCGCTGTGTACGTGGCGCGCTTGCAGCTGGAGCCGCCGACTCTGACGCTTCTGTCCGGTGTTATTGGTGCCGCTAGCCGCCGTCGGCTTGCCGCTGGTGCTGCTGTTGTGTTCGGTCGGCCCTGCCTTTGCCGGTTGCTGTCCGCTTGTTAGAGGCTCCTTCCCGCTTTTAACGAGATGCGATTTCTCCCGTCGCGGTGCTCGGTCGACGGCCGCGGAAGCCAACGCGTCTGTTCCAGTGTTCGGGCACATTTAGGTGTCCTACTCTGCATTTGAAAAAGCTAGAAAGGCTCAGTGTGAAATTTATTTTGGGACCACCCTCTAGAATTCGGGGAAACTTTCCTTTAAGAGTGATGATGGGTCAGGGTGCAATCAGTGAAAGGAAAGTTCAATCGAATGTCATCTCACGCTAGACGGATTTTCTTTTCATCATCGTGTTCTTAAACAACGGTGTGCCACCGTTTTTTATAGGACAGGATCCCCAATTGCTTTTTCTGATGCTCATTCTTTTTTCTTGTGATTTACTTCATTCTCTTGCTTGCGGAGTTCACGTTGACATTCTACTCAGTGGTCATATAAATTTTTCTTTCTTCCTCTTTCCTCATGCTTTACTATTGATATGTGGGGTTTAACGCCCCGAAACCACCAGCATGATTTACAATTACCCGCCATTTTAGGACGTATACAAAAGTTTTAGATGCCCCATCAAACGCACAAATTGAGCGTCGTCTTGTGTCGGCGGCATCTACGCGGCAAAATATCATCGTCATGTGGTGACACGTCATAACGACGTCACATGTGACCGAAATTTGGGTCGAAACTATAAAGTCGGATACCCTGACGTCATTCGATGACGCATAGATATCAGGCTTGATCGAACGTGGGCCTGTCACGGAGGCAGTGCAAAATGAAGTAAAAAAAATGCTTCCAATGCTTCCCATCTTGGAGGTAGTGCATTACGTGCAGAGACCTTTAGGAGACGGCCAATGGAGGATGAAGACAGAATGAAAAAAAATGACGGTTTTTGTTTTCAAATCGTTTTAAGCAAATGCATATCAAGCCTTGTGCGTTTTCTTCTCTCTTATCTGTCATATTTTGTGGGGCAGTAGCATTAAGTGTTACTATATTGGTTGTAAGCAGTTATTGAGGAACCTGAAGATAAGAAAAAATGAAACAAAAATGAAGACAGAAAATGCAACGTAGTACAAGCGTCACTGTAGTCAATAGAGCGTTTCTATTTTTGCAGAAAAAGCAAACCCGGTAGTTTTTTTTTAATATCTTAAAGGATGAATAGGCTGGCGAGAGCAACGGGCAGTGTTTCTGAGGCGTGTTATGAGCTATATCTTTTGAGGACGGCTACAATGTAGTTATTCGTGCCATATCTATTTGCTCGAATAATTTGGAGTTCAGCAAACTCGCTATTTCTGGTGAGAGTTTGATACTATCAGAATGAGAAAACTCTGATGGAGGCTGCTATCCGTATCTAGCTGTTGTGGTTTTGCCTGGCATGAACAACACAAACTATCAAATGATGAAGGTTTGGCCTTGAAGCCACCAAGATCTTATATTGGCGCCTATTTACAGGTATTCAGGCTCGCAGGATTAGAGCTAATGTTGCTTTAGCTCGGAGATAGTGTGTCTCAGTATCGGCAGCCTTGTCGTCTTACTTGTTATTTGATACATGACCGAAATCTCTCACCACCGATGTCATCACATTAAGTTCGCTATCTACGTCTTTATACCTCGTAAAAAATGTCTGTTGTTGGGCCTGTTAGCATAAATAGACTTGAAAATCGACAAACCCAGCCTTCAGACAGACGTAAGCAAGAAGATAAGTTTCTATGATGCCCAAAACATTCTGTTGAAGACGAGTAGTTGTGACAACGTGCGTGGTCGTCAGAACTTCCGTTCTTGTGTCTGAGTCTTTGAAGCCTGGGTTCGCCTTTACACTCTATGGAGATAGCTTACCAACAAAGCTGTGAATGGTGGTCCCGGTATTTATGATAGGGTTTATTAGCTTGCACTCTGTGATGAGTGGATGAGCAGTAAACCTCTGTGTGTGTGTGCGTGTGTGTGTGTGTGTGATTATTATGATCAATTATGCCGTAGTGAGTGAATACCCTGCAAGTGGGTTTTCAGCAGCTATTTAAAGAGTGTTTAACAAAGGTTCTGAAAGGCCGCACTTCTAGCTTTCGCTGTGACAGTGCGGCGCGTTCCGTACAGGCCCGGCGGTTTTTTTTTTTTAATATCAGAGAATTGTTGTTTGTGCCAATATATGAAATACCCATTATTTAAAACTCATAAAAGTTGCACGTGACTCGAGATGTTCGTCATGGAACATTAAGAGCGATACTGCATCTAAACACGCCCGACGCGCAAAGCCGCCGTCCTTCCAAATGAAAGATCCTGCAGCCTGGCTGTCAAATGACGTAGCATTCAAAAGTTCGCAGCAACAAGTAACACTTTTATGGGTAACTTGTTAGCTACTCTCGTATGAACAGAAAGCCTGTATCCAATCCGCAATAAAAACAAATACTCTTCATTCCCTAATTGAGTTACACGACAGAGATTCACTTGACGCTATCCTTTTTCTCCTCGGCTTGTTTTCATTTCTCGCCGGCGTAGCACAAAGTCGATAAAACAGCGATAAATGTCTATTGCTAAGCGGGCCCGTTTGGAGAAAACAAATTATCCCCACGTGATTGATTCTGGCGGCTGCGTTTATCCCCGCTCTGCCTTTCACACACTCTAGTGTAAACAGACGGTAGAAACGCGCGGAGCTCCGCTACGATCCACTCTCCGCGCAGTGTTTATTTTAGTGCCACTTTCCACAGGCTCTCAAGGAGGCATGGAAGAGGAGTTGGGGAAAGTCGTTTGAATGCTATTAGTTTGAGGTAGGCTGATGTGAATCTGTGTCATGCAATAACCACCTAAACTTTCCAAAAAATATTGAGCTTTAACATGAATTTGTCTTCATAACACAATAACTGCAATAATAATAATAATAATAATAATAATAATAATAATAATAATAATAATAATAATAACAATAATAATAATAATAATAATAATAATAATAATAATAATAATAATAATAATAATAATAATAATAATAATAATAATAATAATAATAATAATAATAATAATATAATAATGTGATGATGATGACGATAATGAGAAGAAGAATAACCAGAAATCATAGTTTTGTAATCTCTTAAGATTTTTGAATAACCTATCAAAATTTCAAGTACTTATCTTTGACCACTCCCCAAGAGAGGGTAACCATTTATTCTGTAGGCAGTCACCTAAGACGTCTGTAAGAGAAAAGCTACCTTTTCTTTCCTCAGCCGATGTGCTGATCTTGTCTCGCCAACCTCTGAAAGCTTTCTTCACCTCACGTGGTTTTGCACTGCCGCCTCCCTGATGCGCGCACCTTTTACCATGTACGGATGTGATATGAAAACGTCAGTACGTGAAGTCACATTACCTGACGTCACAAATTGCAGTGATTTCTAAAGTAATGATGATGTCATATCGTGATGTCATCGCGTGATGTTGATTCCTTTGCATCACTCGTATTGACGCGGCCGGCGAGGGACTCCGACGTTGGCCACGTCGTGTGATGTGATCGTAAACGAACGTGACGTGGTCATAAAGGAACAACAATAATGGCACAATACCACTTCGTTAAACTCGAATTCCTTAGCCATTCAAGCTCGTTTTATGGTGGGACTCTTCAGAAAATACTCGTGGCTTTGCCTAGCGCTAAACTTACGCATGGTTATTGTAACTGAGATACTGGCGATATACTATGTAAATAATTTACTAAATAAGGTCGCTGACTGGGCTACTTGGTTCTACACTCCTAAGGTACAAATAAAAAATGACTAAAGTTCATTCGTGTTGGCTCTCACATCAAATGACACCTGTCATAGTTGAGTGAACTTCTATAAATCTCCAACTTATCCCATTAGTGTCTGAGCCCACTATGTGAAAGCGTGTTCGGTAGGCTCACGTTAGCAGGAATGGTAATGCATCTCAAATGAGATGTGTGAGCTCAAAGCAAGTGGCCTTCTGCAAACAGACCTCAATTCCTGCCTCCTAATTCCGTTAATCCTAAATATTGCTCGTGAGGCAGTCACGCTCCGCTTGAAATTTTCGCAACGCAGGTAGAGAGAGAGAGATAAATAACTTTATTGGGTTGAAAAAGAAGTGGTTTAGGAGCTATGTGGGTGGGGCCCCATGTCTAAGGCTCCACTGGCTTGCGCTGCAAGCCGGACATGGTCCAGGAGTACTAGTTGCACCTCTGGGTCCGCAGTAGAGAGGATTGCCATCCACTGTTCCAAAGAGTTTTCTATTCTATACACACGCTGTAAGCGATTGAGTTTATTTGGCCGTTTAGCACAAGTCCACGAGATATGGTAAAGGGTCGGTGGGGAGTCGAGACAGCACGGACAATCTCGGCCATACAAAGTTGGGTCAATTTCGTGCAGTCATAACAAATTTGGATAAACTCCTGTTTGAATTACATGGACGTCTATGGCGTCTTCCCCTTGAAGAGATTTGGGGGTAGCGCCATATTTCTGCCGCGTGCATCGCTGGTAAGCAAGAAGCTCTCGCGGAGCCATCCAAGCCTGTTCGTTTTCTTCCTCCTCGTGAAAGCCATCGTGCGTAGTGCTGGGTGGTGGTAACAGCGAAAAAGGCTGCTGCTCCACTCGGTTCGTGAGTGGTCGAGCTAGAGCGTCCGCCCTCTCGTTACTCTCTAGGCCTGCATGTCCCAGACACCAGACCAACCTATAAGTGTTGCCCAATTCGCTGCCTAAACGTTTGTAAATGTTTAATGGAAGGCGGCCTTTCGTGAATAGCCGGCACGCCTCTTGCGCCTCTGCAAGAGGCGGCATTGGCCGTAGAAAACTTTGCCGGAACTAGCGGTCTCATCTGCGCACCCGAAAAATCGGAGGTGATCAGATTACACAGCAAACGCTACAAAAGTAACGGAAGAACAGAAATTGAAATCGAAAAGCAGGAAATATAAGAAGTCACCATCGCCCGCATCCTGGGTTTCTGGGTTCAAAGCAATGGTAGGGCAAATCACACTATCGGTCTTCTTAAATTGGACACCAGACAAGTGGCTAGGATGATTCAGAGAATTACCTTCCATAAAAATGGCATAATTGAAAGTGATACTGTGCGTTTAGCGCAGGCGCTTGTAGTGAGCAAATTGACATACAGCTTGTCTTTCCACACGCTGAACAAGAGCGAGGAAGAGCTAGTAGATTCTATCATCAGATGGGCTTACAAGGCAGCATTGGGCTTACCGATAAGCACTGCGACACAAAGGCTTCTCGAGATCGGCGTGCATAACATGCACGCTGAACTAAGCGCAGCCACCTCAGCCAGATGAAGTCGGGAAGAGAGATATTGATAGGGGCGGGTATACCACCACAACCACAAAACTTGGACGAAGAGCTGGTAGATGTACCATAACCAGTCCAACGGCATATTTCGATCGCCCTCATCCCTAGGAACATGACCAAAAAGCGGCATTACTAAAGGCGAGAGGAATGTGTAAAATGGGTCAGAAAATAAGTCAGAGGCAACGAGAACGTGCTATAGATTGACGCTTCCGGGTATAACTCGAAGCGCTGCATCGTCACAATTGTAGGCAGCGACACGAGAAGCATGGTGTCCAGCGCATCACTGTACAATATATCGATCACCAAGGCCGAGTGTTTCGCCCTTGCATTAGCGATTAAAAGTCGAGTGCGAAACGACGGCCAGACGTAAATCACCATACTCTCAGATTCGCAGCGCAGGTAGGTGCCATGGATGAAATGTTACGTGTGAACAGACCTAAGTGTGACGCCACACCAAAGATAGAATGAATACACAAACAAAACAAACTCGCCTAACGACGGAGACATGAACACGAAGTATTTGCAGCTATCCATCGGACGTGAGGCTACTTTATAAGTTTTTGTGTGATTCCAGCTGAGATATCGTGACATTCGAAATCATTTCGCGCGCTGTGTCAACGCTGCACCGGTCTCTCTTCACACCACGTGGCGTCCGTTCAGTCAGCAGCGGCGTTAAACGCTATATTGTCAGCGGCAGCTCGTCAAACTCCCCCACGAGAGTATAAATGGGCGCGGGCGTTGTGGGGAACGAAGGAAAATAAAAAACGAATGAGCGAGGAGAAAAAATAAACAAACGTTTTTTCGTCTGCTGTTACGACGGCGATATGTTCGCTTCCCCGGCAGCGAGTGTGTTGTCTTTCGCGTCACGTCCGCAACATTGTCGTCAGCGCCATCATCGTCGTCGTCGGCTGCCTTGGGCCTTTCAGCCCACGCTCTTTGCGGCGTTTCTTGGGCCGAGCGTTCTTGCGGAGACGCACAAACACAAGCTCGCGCGCGAACGGCCATACATAACACTCTACGGTCGCTAAAGGTTAATGAAAGGCTTTGCTTGGTGACGCCCTGAGCGGGAAAATAGATGGAAGGACCCCCCCCCCCCTCACCCAAATAAAAGGAGAAAGGACGTGAAAAAGAGACGAAACGGATTCCGGAGGGGAAAAAAAAAAAGGTGGATTACGTGCTGCCTGCGGGAATAGGCTATATAAACGAGATGCTTGAAAGAGTGCAGAGAATAGGTGCTCCTGCTTCGACCACACCTATATATGAAGGCGAAATGCTACCGCGGCATAACAACACACGTGTTATGCTGGTTCACTGTTGAGAGCAGGGCGTGGTGTAGTGGAATTATAGGCTGACGAAAACCTCCGGCAACTCGCTGTCATCTTCGAATTTCAGCTCCGTGATGATTATGTACGCGGAATTTGTTTTCGTGCCCATTATCTACGCAGCTTGGGTTCCGAAGAAGCAAGTACTGAGTTCGCAAAGAAGTAAGTTGCCTAGATTGTTTGGCTTATATATGGACGTGGCCGTATGTGCCCACAAATCTTAATGACAATCAGGCCACACCTAGTTTTTAAACTGTGGAGCTGGTTAAGACAGCCAGTAGTCCGCGAGCCTGAACCAGCCCACGTTCTCTTTGCTTTCTTCTTCGTCATCGTCCTATTCTTCACTGTTTGCGATAGCTCTCAAAGAGAGAGAGAGAGAGAGAAAGAAAGAAAGGAAACGATAGAAAAGTACATAAAGAAAATGAATAAGAAATCAATCAAAAGAACAAATTTCTCGGAGAAAGTTTCTTTACAAAGCGACATTGGGAGTGCTCGAACTCATGATCCGCCGGTGACAGCCTTAACTACTAGGCTATGCCGGCACGCTAACAGAGTGCGTAGCCTTGTACGCAATAGTATAGTATAGCGAGCTGGTCAGAAAAGAAATCGAGGATGAGAAGGACAGATGTGAGACTGATGAGAAGGGCAAAGAGTAGGGGAGAGAGTGAGGCATAGCGTAGAAACAAAGCGAAATAAAGAGAAAGAATGGCAGAAAGAGAAAACGCGAGAGAAAGAGGGGGAGTCAAATAAATGAAAAATAAATTAAAAAACGAGACACTGCTTTAGAATACCTATGAGTAGACATGAGTATAAACATGAGCCTAGGTAAGGCTGATAGTAATGCTAAAGATGGCTAGATAACCGCAGGTCAGCAGAAAGAAAGTAGAACTCACTCAGGAGGAGGAGGAGGAATAAATGAGGAAGGACAGGGAGGTTAGCCAGTTCTCAGACCGGCTGCTACCCTGTACTGGGGAAGGGGGTAAGGGGGATAAAGGATGAGAGAAAAGAGACGTTGTAAAAAAGGAGAGAGAAGGTCATCAGACGATCCACGACGCTGTTTACAGTCTGTCTCTAAGACCACTTGCCCGCAGAAAGCGCAACAATGCTCTCAATGCCTTGCGTGCAGAGGACAGTCTCGACCAATGTCCTAATACCCTTTCTTCTGACAATCCGGGATTGTCTATTCTATCTAAAGCTTTCGACAGCTCTTTTCTTGGCACGCTGAAGCGGGGACACTCGACGAGAAGATGGGAGGAAGTCTCTGCGCAGCCACAGTTGTCACATGTCGGGCTTCTGGCCATTCCGATTAGAAACGAATAAGCATTCGTAAAGGCCACTCTAATCCACAGACGGCACAGAAGTGTCTCCTCTGCTCTGGTTATTCCTGATGGAAGACGGAGCTGTAGGTGTGGGTCCAAATTATGAAGGCGGACGTTGATGAATGCCGGTGAATTCCGCTGAGCGAGTGTCAGTTCTCGTGCAAGTGATCGAAGCCTTGCAGCGGCGTCCGTTCTTGATAAAAGTATAGTTACACAAGGGGCATCATCATGAGCAGTTCAGGCTGCTTCATCTGCACGGTCGTTTCTATCAATGCTGCAGTGGCCTGGTATCCATTGATACGCTATGTCATGTTGTTTCTCTATAGCCCGGTGATGAAGCAGTCGTATTTCAGCAATAAGCTGTTCGTTTGGTCCATGACGATATGGCGAGGCAATGCCCTGGAGAGCTGCTTTGGAGTCGGAGAATATTGACCATGTCTGTTGTGGTTCTTCAACTAGGAACTCCAGAGTGGCACGAATGGCGGTGAGTTCTGCCGCCGTGAATGATGTCAGATGCGAGGTCCTGAACTTTATCGTGATGGATTTCTCCGGAATTACCACTGCGCCTGTTGAACTTGTTGAAGTGACCGACCCATTCGTGTAAATGTGAATGCGTCCACTGTGTTTCTCATGCAGAAACAGTAATGTTGTTTGTTTTAGGGCCAAATTTGACAAATTTTTCTTCTTTTGCATTCCGGGGATGGTTATCAGGGCTTCCAGTGGATGTAGACACCACAATGGTAACGACGGTCTTGCTGCGTGCGTGAAGTTCGTGGGAATCACCGTGCGATGTGGGGAAATAATAGAGCAGAACGCAGAGCGTAGCCTGGAAGTTGGAAGGGAGGCGAGGTGATGCGATTGAATCCGGATGGCATGTCTTATGTGCGTTCTTAAAGCATCGACATGAATGTAGGTTGTGATAGGGTGTTCATGAGCGATTGCGACAGTCGCTGCTGAGGATGCGCATCTCGGCAGCCCGAGGCATATTCTCAGTGCTTGAGCTTGTAATGACTGGAGGACGTGTACGTTTGTTATGCGGGCCTTGCCAAGCACAGGTAGGCTGTAGCGCATGAAGCCAAGAAAAAGTGCAGCATACAGTTGAAGCATGGCTCGTACCGATGCACCCCATCATTTTCCCGCAAGAAACCTTAGGACGTGGATGATCATGGTCAGTTTCTTCTTCTTGTAAGCGATATGAGGACTCCAAGACAAATCACGATCTATTATTACTCTCAGGAAACGGGGAGTCTTTTGATAGCTGATTGTGTGTCCATTAATTCTGATGCGGTATGTAGTCATTGTTTTGCGCGTAAACGCAACCAGTGAGCATTTTTCAGATGACAGCTCCAGTCCTCGTCCTTGAAGGTAGTTTGACGTCAGTGTAGCCGCTGTCTGAAGCCTGGCTCGTACGTGTAGAAGCGTGACCCCTGATACCCAGATGCAGATGTCATCCGCGTATATCGACAGATGTACGGAGTGTGGCAGGACGTCAACGAGGCCGATGAGCGCAAGGTTGAAAAGTATGGAGCTTAGGACCCCACCTTGAGGTACGCCGCGATAAGTATGATGTTGCCTTGTTGCGACATCTTCTGTCTGAACGAAGAAGGTTCTGTCCTTCAAATAGCTGTAGATCCATCGGTAAACGTGGCCTTCCAATACAATGCTGCCCAAGGCGTCCAGGATGGTTTCATGTAGTACATTGTCGTATGCAGCCTTAATATTCAAGAAAAGTGCCGCTGATAATCTCTTTAGGCTTTTTTGCTGTTGTACAGACGTGACAAGATCAACAACATTGTCTATGGAAGACCGTCCACGTCGAAAGTCGGTAAAAGCATCGGGGTATATATTGATATGTTCCAAGTACCACTCCAGGTGAGTCAGCACCATTCTCTCCATCACATTTCCAAAACAGCTGGCAAGTGCGATGGGGTGAT
The DNA here is from genome assembly GCF_043290135.1 of Rhipicephalus microplus. NCBI lineage: Eukaryota > Metazoa > Arthropoda > Arachnida > Ixodida > Ixodidae > Rhipicephalus > Rhipicephalus microplus. The sequence continues at coordinate 57,300,550 of NC_134703.1, forward strand.
AGGAGGCCATGTTCAGAGGCGATTTGCCTGGTTTGAGCAGGGGCACAAGGCGGCTGCACTTCCACGAAGGAGGAACCAAATCGTTGCTCCACGAGTCATTGTATATAGCTAGAAGGGCACGCCGAGCTGTTCGTCTTAGGTTAGCAAGGGCCATGTAAGTGACTCCATCGAGTCCAGGCGATGACGAGCGCTTGCATGCTGCCAATGCTGCCTGAAGCTCCTCTAGAGAAAACATATTGTCCATCCGAGTGTCTCTGGACACCAGCGCGTTTCGTAGGTTACTCATGTTAATCCCGGACCCCTTGTTTGCAACCCTGGCATAGAAGTCTCCCGCTACATCGATTTCACGCCGGCCTTGGTGGAGAGCAAAGCATTTGAACAGACGATGTTGTTGTGGCAATGTTCGTAGGCCGCGGAGTATTCTCCATATTTGTGAAAGAGGTTTGTGGGGATCGAGCGACTCGCATAGTGACTTCCATCGTAGCGACTGTAGTGCATTGATTCGACGTTGAACCTTGTTTTGTAGACTTCTCGCTTCCCTCAAGTCGTAGATGGATTTCGTGCACCTATAACGTCGTTTGGCGCGACGATGGATTGCGCGAAGTCGCTCCAACTCCACCTCATATTTGCAAAAATCTGGCCAAGGTCCACAATTAAACGTTGCCTCTTGGATAGAGGCCTTCATTATACCTTCAAAGCTTTCAAGAGAACCTTCTTGGTTTCTCTTGCATTGCTTCTCTGTGGATGATCTGTACTTTGACTAGTCTATCCGTGAAGTGGGCGCGATTTGCGACTTGCTTAGCCCCTTGATTTTTATATAGGTGGGGATGTGGTCACTGCCATGCGTTTCATTGTCCGCAAACCACTGCACCTTGGTACTTAGGCTACTTGACACAAAAGTTAGGTCGGGACAGCTACTATATGTCATACCCCGTAAAAACGTGGGAGTGCCGTCATTTAAACAATATAGTTGGTGGTCAGATGCAAAGGAGGACACATCTCTTCCCCGATGGTCCATCTTCTGGCTTCCCCACGGGGGGTGATGAGCGTTAAAATCACTGGTAATAATCCATGGCCCAGGTGTCGCTGATATAATGGCGTTTAATCTTGCTGGGTCGAAGCGGCCTGAAGGCGAAATATATACTGCCACTAGGGTGAAGTTCACGTTCTTACGCTTAACTGTCAGGCACACGTATTGGTTGCTGTCGTCCGGTGTTACTGGATGCTCAATATATGTGAGTTCGCACCTGATGTAAACAATAACCTTACTGGTTTCGTTACAGGTTACAGATCTGAAAGCCTCGTATTTAGAAAGTCGTATAGCATTGTGAAGACGTGGTTCACAAATTACGATAATGGGAAACTGATTCTTGAAACATATGGTCGAAAATCCGAAATGCGGGGTTTAAGACCTCGGGCATTCCATTGGAAAATTGATGCCTCTTTCACTTGTTTATGGAAGGGCTGCAGAGAAAGAGCCATGGTGCTTCTCTAGATTTGATAGCACCGGATTCAAAGCGTCCAATATTTGAAGAGCGCTGTGGGCAGCCGGAGTCTGATTATTATTCAGGAGTACTCGAGTTGTATTCATGAGGGTCTTAATCACGTCAATTATTTCGTTATCTTGACTTTCATGACTTACTCGCTCTGAAGTAGTTTTCAGCGGGCGATGCTGCGGCTCTACTGGCGGTGTCACTGACGGCAGCGCTGGCCACGCATCAGGGTCAATGTTTCTTGCGTCTTTCTGAGGATGCTTGTTGTTGGCACTTGTTGATGCTTGTGGTGGTGAGTGCGTGATATGGGGTAGCGGTGTATCCCTGGCCTTGGCAGAGGATGTTCTAGGAGTTTTCCTATGGCGCGAACGCCGACGTCGCACTTTGGCAGCAGCCTCCCTGTGGGTGGAACCGTCTCTGGCCATCTGTCTCAGCATTTCCATCTCCTTCTTCACATTTGGGCACTGCTTTGATGACGCCTCGTGAGGACCTTGGCAATTGCCGCATTTGCGATGTTCTGCCTGGCAGGCTTCCATGTTGTGTGAATCTGAGCATCGGGAGCACACAGCAGAACTTGTGCAAACAGCACTCCCGTGTCCTATTTTACAGCACTTCCGACACTGAAGAGGTTTCGGCACGAACGGCCGTACTGTGTGTCGAAAATGACCTACTCTTACTTGAGCTGGGAGGCTGTCACCCTTGAAAACTAGTTTCACGCATCGTGAGTTCCCGAGACGGCGGGCTTGCAAGATTATAGTAGCTTCCGTCACTGGTTTGATTAGAGTGGGAAAATCAATATCGCTGATATAAGTGTCGGCGTCGTAGATAACACCTGCCCTAGAGTCCTTGCTATCTGGTATGAAAGAACGTACGTTGATGTTCCCGAGCACATTCACCTTGGTCAATACGTCGAGAGCAGTACGTTGCGTAACGTCTATCGCCAGAACGTTCTTGCGGCCATTGATTCTCACGTCTGTTGTTTGTCCCGGAACGAGCGCCTCAAGTGACATAGACGTGACCTGGCGATTAAGTCGGTTCATGCTGTCAGCGGCATTCAGCGGGACAAACAAAATAGTGTGAACCGGTGGCTCTTGAATATTCGTGGTGGCCTTACTTTGGGAAGGAGATGTCGTAAGCGGCCTCATTTTCGCCGTGTCTTGCCACGGGCACAAAGTCACTTTCACCGGAGCTCTCATTACTGGCCATAGAGTACATCAGCGCGTCCTCACTGTAGACGTCACTTGGGTGGCCGGAGCGCTTTCTTAGAGTGGCCACAGACGACGCGGAACGTATGGGAGGAGGCCCTGGTGATTCTACGTCCATTTCCACAGGCAGAAGAACTCACTTAGAGTGGCCACAGACGACGCGGAACGTATGGGTGGAGGCCCTGGTGATTCTACGTCCATTTCCACAGGCAGAAGAACTCACTCAGGCTCACTTAAGAGATATATATGGCGATTTGAAGTCACTTTGACTCAGTCTCTTCAAAGTTTTTCTGAGGTGAACTCATTCGGACTCACACTCGCGAAACTTTTCTTCAAGCGGCCTCACTCAAACTCCGACTCATGGCTCGATCTGTGTCCGAGTGATTCGACTCATGAGTCAGTTCGCCCACATATGCCCAAAAGTATTCTATGCACTTGCGCAAAGAACACAATTTTTATACAGAAGCGGGAGATGTGAAAAATGTGTCGAAGCACGACAAAAAACGATAGTTAGTGGTCTTTAAGTAGTTTCGATATGTTCAACAACATACTTAGTGGGTGTTTCTTGAAATTTTATGAAGCCAGTTAGAAGTCGATACTAGTTGAAAATTTGTTCAATACTGTTGGTGTCTGGTAATGAAGAAGACATTCTTTATAACTTTTGCGGGAAAAGAGAACTGGTTTGGACAGTATACTAGCCGGAGCTGTCAACTGAAGGCTGATCAAGTTTGTTTTTCTGAGTATCAATGAATGAATGGAACCTTTAATTCCAAGAAAAGGACGGATCTGGGCCGCAGTTTTGGAATATGGGAGGAAGGGATTATTAGGGGCCCAGCGTGACGATATTAAGATTACATCAATTCACGTTCATCCGTTGTAACAGACGATCTAAAAGTCGCGTTCGAGCGAGTCGGTCGACCTCCTGTAGACCACTCGAAACAGGTAACTTTTACTAGCATAGGTCGCTAGTCCTTTTTGAGGTTCATTATTGCACTGTAGCAGAACGTCTAAGCTCCTTATGTTTTCACGTGGCAGGTGTGGGATGCGTGTTCATCCTCGCGAGAAAGCAGAGCAAACCCAAATGAGGTGGTGTCATTATTCTTGGCAACGTGGACATCTAGAAGTGTTTACAATTGCTTGTCTGGCTCCAAAGAATTTGTAAAGTACTTGTGGTGTATATTCTGCATTGACCATAAACTTGTTCACAAAAAATATCTCTTGCTGGCGAGAAGGTTCGAAATAATTATCGTATACTGACAGATTCGTACGACGCGATGGCTCACAGCAACAAACACTGTAGACGTTGTGGTCAACGACAGAAGAAAGAAGCTAAAGAGATTACAGGACTGCAGAATCAATGCGGAAAGTTTGTGGACACCAGGCCATACCAGCATGGACGGGGGAAACGAAGCCACTCACGCGGTTGCGGCGCAAGCGGGTGGGCTTGGCTATTTATTCATTACCCCACAACCCAGTTCATCGCCAAACCAGGCGGACATCCTCACTCCTTATCTAAAAATGATGCGCGAAGGATCGTCTAGCAGGGCCTTTATGAGTTATATTCGTGTAAAATTCAAAACGGACAGTAAACGAAGGCTCCTACACGCTACACCAGCACCTCTGTTGAGCGACAAATGCGCACTTTTTGAGTATAAAGTATTAGTTTTGTATGCATAAAGGTCACTCCTTATAGTAATGTCTTGATTTATAAAAAAAATGATCATTGTGTAGTTTGCTAGGAACCTCATAAATATTTTCAAATTTTCTAAGAACGTTTTTCTATAAGACATCCAGTCTGTGGAGGTTTTCAGCAGATGTTTTGCCCATACAAGCACGCAGTAAAAGAAACGAGAATAGAAATGGACGTAGTATACAGCCTTTCTAAGCCATGGTGGTTACACGGCCTGATAGATCATACATGCAGCCCACAGTTTTGCCTTATTCTGTGAAATGTTTTAATACAGGTGTATTTCATGACACGTTTTCCTCGAACCATACTCCTAGCAATTTTGGTGTCTTAACTCACTCCACTTCTGTGCCCCCAAAGTAAAATTTGAGTTTAATGCATCACTTAATAGTTGCTCCACATACATCATATTTTGTTTAATTGCATTTAACGCAAGTTCCTTTTTATGGGGCCACAATTCTAGATGTTTCCAATAAATTGTTACAGTAACCTAAAGATCGGTCATTGTTTCAACACTGAAAAAAGAAGCATTTGTGTCATCTGCGTACTTGAGTAGTTTTTGTGTGTAAAGGATGTTACATATGTCATCTATATAGTGTATCAGTACCAAGAGTCTTGCAAAATATACCCTGCGGAAAACCTTGTTTAAGTTTCTTCTGACGTTAAGCTTTCGACTTTGTTTTCTCTCATACAATTCACAGTAAGTTTAATACACCTCTGAAGCATAACAAAAAAAAACGTATGTGCTAATTATTGGCACTAAGATATGCGGCCTAAGCGGAAAAAAGCTAAAGGGGACTCCGGCGTCCTTCTCTTGCTCTTGCTTAAGCTCATAAAGGGTGCCTTCCAACACCCCGCCCGCCCTGAATAACCAACACCTTTGGACCGAAACGTGGTCAACAACCTTTTATTCGTCACACTTTTCTGAGAATGCTCTTTATGGTTTCTTGAAGTCGCAACTATAGATGCTTTTTTTTCCTCATTGTAACGCTACCACTAATTTTGTTAAGTTTGAAGAGTCATGACCCCCTACGCTCTCATCATTCACACTAATAAGTCCTTAGCGCAACTCTAAACGGGACGCGACAATACCTCAAGAAAAAGTTACTAACAGAGTCCGCAGTGAAACACAGCTGGCAGTACGTCGAGTAAACATTCCGAGCTCACCCGAATACGTTCGTTCGATAACCATCTTTTCACTTTCATTGTGCTCGAGTTCATTGCACCGTGAAGATCGTTTTCCTACGAACGGTCAAACCAGGAAGCTACGGAGCGAGCCGACGATCGACGTGGTTCTGAGAGCTTCGCGGCGAGTAATTGCGCAAGCGTTCACCATGCAACGTTTACACGCCGATGTTGCTCGGCCCGTGGGCAAGACGCCGTAAATCGGGCGGCATGACACGGCCGAAGAGAGCCAATATATCGACCCGAACCAAGGCAGCTCGTCCGACGTGTCTCCTAGAGCAAAGAAATTGGCCGAGGGCTGTGAAAGAGTGCCTCGAGCTTGTCGATGAGCGGGGTGCCTGCAACAGCGGCAGCCAGTGAGCGAAATCAATGAAGAAGGTGCTATTAATCCCCTCACGGGGTGCTACAACGTCCACTTAATAAAAATTTCAAAAACCGCCGATAAGAGTGCCTGTCGGAGCAGCTTCGACAGAAAAAGAGATCCCCCCTGTCCTCCGTCCAACCACTTCAGTGCCACCAGCGTGCACAGACGTGCTGTCATCTCTCCTAAGAGAAAAATAAGTAAATGAGGCACCTTGGAAACGTGAGAGAGGGAATTTAACAAAAAAAAAAGGGGGATTCCGAAAGAAAGAAGCTAAAGCTCAGCGAGAACGTGAAGCAAAGCACTCGCGAAAGAGTCTAATTCCTTATGGAAAGAGAAGTATCGTTAGGCACGCTGGTAAAATTGAGTCGGTTGTGGAAAACGCTACTTTGATGCTGAGGCAATGACAAAGTGATGTACTTGATAAAGACGACTCGTGGGGAAGGAAACGTCTGAGACACTTAGAGGGGATGGAGGAAGGTGAAGGGGAAAGGAAGAGGGAAGCATCGCAGAGTAAAAGCCATCGGAGAAGCGATAAACAAGCAAGGTGTCCGGTGATGAAAATGAATCAAAAAAGAGACAGTAAGCAAGCCGGGGAACAGAAGAACGAAGAGCGGGCCCGTATGTGTGTCTACAAGACAATCCATTTATCGCGCAACTCGCACAGCCTCGCTTGCCGCACTTTCCCAAATCAGGAACGTGACCGGGACTGCGGAGAACAGTTTTTGTCCGTCGAATGTGTACGCCTGCTCACACACGTGCCGAAGGAAGCGCAACGCACGGCGGGAAATCGGCGTCGGCAAACCTTGGTTTCTTGTAGCACAGCTTACGGGTAAAAACAAAACAGGAAAAACAAAAACAATCAGAGCTATGCCGGTCGCGGCGCGCGTATCATCAGCGAGCTTGTATACCTGGCAAGAAACACAGTGACGCTGCTGCGCCCGTGCAGTCTTTCGGGGTGTCTTGAAACATGCGCAAGAACGAGCACTTCATGTGGCGTAGAGAGAACCGAGCTCGCTCTCTTATTGTCCGTAGGAGGTCGCTGCTGTGGCACTCCACGCTTTGCTTTCCGCTCCGGAGCTCTCTTCTCCCTGGAGATGTGGCGTTAGCATCAAAGATTCAAGCGTTCCTTTTCCGTTCCCCCCTCTCTCCCCCTGCTTTACCTTTCTCTTCTCATACACCATCGCTGAGCTGCGTCCTCGTTTCGTGTGCGTATCACCGGCCGGCAACGTTGTCTTTGTCAATACACGAGCGCGATGCGGCTCACAATGGCAGTTACCGTCATTTTCTTTTATTTTTCTTCTTAAAGCCGAAGAAAGTGCTACGTGTACACCTCTCTCCTCTATGCGAGACAATGTATTTATGAACGTGGTCGCTCTGTCTGCGTTGTGTATTACGCCCCGCCTGCGTCGATTTCCGGGCTACGGCTCTCAGTGGACGGCCACTCGCCTGTTTACTTATTGAAAGCATGGTCCCAGCTTCGGCTTGGCATGGATTTTGATTTGGAAAACCTCGGCAGACAATAAGAGTAAGTATTCGCTTGAGGAAAGCGATCAGTAAAAGTGGAATGGTGACTCCCCAAGAGTTGAAATCATTGCTCGCTCAGTTAGATAGCTTAATGGAAAATAAAACGAATCACTCAGAGATGACGGGCACGTTAAAAAATATCATCGACCGTTTTCTGATATCGAAGTGTGAGGACTATAGACGTACACATGTCAGTGTCAGGTTTACTTTTTCGAACAAACATGTCACTTGTTTGATCTGCGAGATGTACTGAGTGTGTTTGGTGTTAAGAGATTATTCACTCTTGTCTTCGAACTCGAATCCTTCATAGGTGTCAGTAATACCATATTAGTGTCCTTCAACTCCAGAAATTTTTGCAAAGTTGTTGAAGGGTGAAACGAATTGGACTATTATCACTTCGCGTACATACCGAATATGCAACGCTACGAGTTCCTGAAAGTTTCAAACATTCCGATGAATGTCTGTGGAAACCATACGCTTCAGCGGTAATTCATGGTGTCTTACCTAAAAACAATAAGATTAAAAGGATGATTGAGTGTCTTTAGATGCACGCTCTGACATGGTAAACTGCCACTAGTTTACCTACCCTTGCATCTGTTTTGCAGCACGCTTACGAAAATGCTAACTCGAACATCAACTTCGACAGGTGACCAGCCGATAGTTTATCATGAAGTTCAGAAATCGGAAGAAAGCTCAACGGCAGATTAAACGAGAGGCCCCGGTAGGCTTTCACTTTCACATTCTTAAAACGTTCTAACCATTCTTCGGATATTTTTTCTTTTGCTTTTTTCCTTGTCTCTCTATCTGGTCATCGTTTCCCGTCACCATGCTTGAGGTGGCATGCCAAGCTCATTGCTAAGTAACCACTCCATGTAGGTGCAATGAATCTTCCTTTTCTTCTCAACAGCTCCTAATGAAGAACATCTCCCTTCCATTCAGGTGTGTATATAAGAGCTTAAATTTGAAATTAAAACCTGTATTATATATATATATATAT